>NC_092765.1:71975427-72275427 GCF_047496795.1 Chiloscyllium punctatum
CTCCCACTGTCTCTCACCCCTCCCTCTCTCTCTCACCGCATCCCTCACTCTCTCACACCCTACCCTCTCTATTTTCCCCCTCTCTCTCTCGTCCCTCTCCTTCTCTCTCATCTCCTACCTCTCCCTCTCTCACTCCCCCTCCCTCCCTCTCTCTCGCCCCCCTTTCTCTAACACCCCACCTTCTCTCTCGCTCTCATCCCCCTCCCTCTCTCTCACACCCTCCCTCTCTCACTCTCTCGCCCGCCCTCCCATTCTCTCTCATCCCCCTCCCTCCCTCGCTCTCGCCCCCCTCGCTCCCCGTCTCTCACCTCCACTCCATCTCCCTCTCACACATCTCCCTATCTCTCTCTCACAATCCTCCCTCTCTCTCTCACCCCCATCCCCCTCTCTCACCACCTCCCTCTCTCTCGCCCCATCCCTCTCTCTCTCTCGCCTTCTCCCTCTTTCTCTCTCTCGCCCCCTCCCTTTCTCTCTCACTTCCCCCTCTGTTTCTCTCTCACCCCCTCCCGCTCTCTCTCTGACACTCCTCCCTCTCTCTCGAACCTCCCCCCCTCTCTCGAACGTCCCCCCTCTCTCAACCCCTCTCTCTCTCACACTCTTGTCCCCCTCCCTCTCGATCTCTCGTCCCCCTCCCTCTCTCTCACCCCCTTTCCTCTCTCTCTCGTCCCCCTCCCTCTCTCTCTCACCACCCTCCCTCTCTCTCTCGTCCCCCTCCCTCTCTCTCTCACACCTCTCCCTCTCTCTCTCGTCCCCCTCCCTCTCTCTCTCTCGTACCCCCCTCTCTCACCCCCTTTCCACTCTCTCTCGTCCCCCTCCCTCTCTCTCTCGGCACCCTCCATCTCTCTCTAACCCCCCTCCCTCCCTTTCTCTCTCGCTCCCCTCTCTCTCTCACCCCCTTCCTCTCCCTCTCTTTCGCTCCCCTCTCTCTCTCTTGCCACCCCCTCTCTCTCTCGACCCCTCCCTCTCTCACCCACCACCTCCCTCTCTCTCTCACTCACCTCCCTCTCCCTCTCTCAAACCTTTCCTCCCTCTCTCTCACCCCCTCCCTCTTTCTCTCACACTCTCCCTCCCTCTCTCACCCTCTTCCTCTCTCTCTCACCCCCTCCCTCCCTGTCCCGCTCACCCCTCCCTCTCTCGCTCTCACCCCATCCCTCTCTCTCTCATCTCTCTCTCTCTCTCTCTCTCTCTCCGACTCCCTTTCTCTCTCTCGCCCCCCTCCCTCTCTCTCTTTTGCCCCCTCCCTTCACTTGCCCCCTCCCTCTCTCTCTTTCCCCCTCCCTCTCTCTCCCGTCACCCTCCCTCTCTCTCTCATTCCTTCCCTCTCTCACTCCCTCCCTCTCTCTCGTCCCTACTTCTCGATCACGCCACTCCCTCTCTCTACCTCCCTCTCTCTTTTTCGCCGCCCTCCCTCTCTCTCTCTCGGCCCCCTCCCTCCCTCTCTCGCGCCCCCTCCCTCTGTCTTTCTCAACCCCCATCCTCTCACTCTTGCCCCTCCCCCTCTCTCTCGCCCCCTCCCCCTCTCTCTCTCGTCCCCCTCTCTCGCCCACCTCGCTCTCTCTCCCTCACCCCCTCCCTCCCTCTCTCTCACCCCTCTCCTTCTCTCTCGTACCCCTCCCTCTCTCTCTCTCTCTCTTACACACGTGCCTCTCTCTCTCTCTCGTCGCCCTCCCTCTCTCTCTCTCGCCCCCTCCCTCTCTCTCACCCCTCCCTCTCTCTCGCGTATCCCTCCTTCTCTCTCACCCTCATGCCCCCTCTCTCTCCTTCTCGCCCTCTCCCTCTCTCTCTCGCCCCCTCCCTATCTCTCTAATTCCCCCTCCCTCTCTCTCTCTCGTCCCCTCCCTCTCTCTCCCTCACCCCCTCCCTCCCTCTCTCTCACACCCTCCCGCTCTCTCTCTCATACCCCTCCGTCTCTCTCTCACCCAATTCTCTCTCTCTCATCCCCCTCCCTCTCTCTCTCGCCCCCTCCCTCTCTCTCACCCCTCTCTCTCTCTCGCCCGCCCCTCCATTCCCTCTCTCGTTCCCCTCTCTCTCCCGCCCCCCACCTCCCTCTCTGTCTCCTCCCCCTCCGTGTCTGTCTCTCGCCTGCCATCTCTCTGTCACCCCCCTCTCTCTTGCACCCCACCCTCTCTCTCGCCCTCTCCCTCTCTCTCTTTATCCTGCTCCCTCTATCTCTCTCTCATCCCCCTCCCTTTCTGTCTCTCTCCCCCCTCTCTCTCTCTTGCCCACTTCCCTCTCTCTCTTTCCCCATTCCTCTCTCTCCCGTCACTCTCCCTCTCTCTCTCTCACCCCTTCCCTCTCTCTCTCTCTCTCTCGCCCCCTCCCCCTCCCTTTCTCTCTCGCCCCATACGTCTCTATCACGCACACTCTCTCTCTATCCAACTCCCTCCCTCTCTCTCACGCGCCCCCTCCGTCTCTCTCTCTCAACCCCCTCCCTCTCTCTCTTGCTCCTCCACCTCTCTCACCCCTTCCCCCTCTCTCTCTCGCCCCCCTCTCTCTCGCCCACCTCCCTCTCTCTCTCTCTCGCCCCCTTCCTCCCTCTCTCTCAACCCTCTCCCTCTGTCGCTCGTCCCCCTCCCTCTCTCCCTCTCGCCTGCCCTTCCCATTCTCTCTCTCGTCCCACTCCCTCTCTCTCCCGTCACACTCCCTCTCTCTCTCAACCCCTCCCTCTCTCTCACCCCCTCCCTCTCTCTCTCGCCCCTACCTCTCGATCACGCCCACGCCCTCTCTCTTTTTCGCCGCCCTCCCTCTCTCTCTCGCCCCCTCCCTCTCTCTCATCCCTCTCTCACTCTCGCCCGCCCTTCCATTCCCTCTCTCGTTCCCCTCTCTCTCTCGCCCCCCACCTCCCTCTCTGTCTCCTCCCCCTCCGTGTCTGTCTCTCGCCTGCCATCTGTCTGTCACCCCCCCTCTCTCTTGCACCCCACCCTCTCTCTCGCCCTCTCCCTCTCTCTCTTTATCCTGCTCCCTCTGTCTCTCTCTCATCCCCCTCCCTTTCTCTCTCTCACCCCCTCTCTCTCTCTTGCCCACTTCCCTCTCTCTCTTTCCCCCTCCCTCTCTCTCCCGTCACTCTCCCTCTCTCTCTCACCCCTTCCCTCTCTCTCTCTCTCTCGCCCCCTCCCCCTCCCTCTTTCTCTCGCCCCCTACGTCTCTATCACGCCCACTCTTTCTCTATCTAGCTCCCTCCCTCTCTCGCGCGCGCCCCCTCCCTCTCTCTCTCTCAACCCCCTCCCTCTGTCTCTTGCTCCTCCACCTCTCTCTCACCCCTTCCCCTCTCTCTCTTGCCCCCCTCTCTCTCGCCCACCACCCTTTCTCTCTCTCTCGCCCACTTCCTCCCTCTCTCTCACCCCTCTCCCTCTGTCTCTCGTCCCTCTCCCTCTCTCTCTCTCTCGCCTGCCCTTCCCATTCTCTCTCTCGTCCCACTCCCTCTCTCTCCCGTCACCTTCCCTCGCTCTCTCAAACCCTCCCTCGCACTCACCCCCTCCCTCTCTCGCTCGTCCCTACTTCTCGATCACGCCCACTCCCTCTCTCTTTTTCGCCGCCCTCCCTCTCTCTCTCTCGCGCCCCCTCCCTTTGTCTTTCTCAACCCCCATCCTCTCTCTCTTGGCCCTCCCTTCTCTCTCGGCCCCTCCCCCTCTCTCTCACCCCCCTCTCTCGCCCACCTCGCTCTTTCTCCCTCACCCCCTCCCTCCCTCTCTCTCACCCCTCTCCCTCTCTCTCTCGTACCCCTCTCTCTCTCTCTCTCACCCACTTCCCTCTCTCTCTCTCGTCCCTCTCCCTCTCTCTCTCTCGCCCCCTCCCTCTCTCTCACCCCTCTCTCTCTCTCTCGTATCCCTCCTTCTCTCTCTCTCAGCCCACCTCTCTCTCCTTCTCGCCCCCTCCTTCTCTCTCTCTTGCCCCCTCTCCCTATCTCTCTAATCCCCCCTCCCTCTCTCTCTCGTCCCCCTCCATCTCTCTCTCTCGCCTGCCCTCCCATCCTCTCTCTCGTCCCACTCCCTCTCTCACCCCCTCCCTCCCTCTCTCTCATACCCCTACCTCTCTCTGTCACCCAAATCTCTCTCTCTCTCTCATCCCCCTCCCCCTCTCTCTCGCCCCCTCCCTCTCTCTCACCCCTCCCTCTCTCTCTCTCGGCCCCCCTCCCTCTCTCTCTCACCCCCGTCCCTCCCTCTCTCTCCCTCTCGCCCCCCCCCGTCTCTCTCTCGCCCTTCCCACTCTATCTCGCCCCTCCCTCTTTTTATCGCACCCCTCTCTCTCTCGCCTCCTCCCTCTCTCTCTTTCGCCCCCTCCCTCTCTCTCTGTAGTCCCCTCCCTCTCTCTCACCCCCTCCCTCTCTCTCTCTCACCCCCTCCCTCTCTCTCGTCCTCCTCCCTCTCTCTCTCACACCCCTCCCTATCTCTCAACCCCCTCCCTCTCTCACACTCTCGTCTCCCTCTCTCTCTCTCTCTCGTCTTCCTCCCTCTCTCTCTCACCCCCTTCCCTCTCTCTCAAATCCCCCCGTCTCATTCCCCTCCCTCTCTCTCGTCCCCCTCCGTCTCTATCTCGTCCCCCCCTCTCTCTCACACCCCCTCCCTCTCTCACTCGGCCCCCTCCCTCTCTCTCAATCCCCTCACTCTCTCACACTCTCACCACCCTCCCTCTCTCTCGCGTCCCCCCTCCCTCTCACCCCCTTCCCTCTCTCTCTCACCCCCTCCCTCTCTCTCTTTCCCTCTCCCTCTCTCTCTCTCACACCCCTCCCTCTCTCTCTCTCACCCCATCCCTCTCTCACTCATCCCTATCTCTCTCTCTCTCCGACTCCCTCTCTCACTTGCCCCCCCTCTCTCTCTTGCCCCATGCCTCTCTCTCTCTCTCCCTCCCTCTACCTCTTGCCCCCTCCCGCTCTCTCTCGCCCCCTCCCTCTCTCTCTCTCTCACCCCCCTCTCTCTCGCCGCCTCCTCTCTCTCTCGCCCCATCCCCCCTCTCTCTCTTGCCCTCTCACACACCCCTCTCTCTTTTGTGCCCTTCCAATCTCTCACTATCTCTCTCTCGCCCTTCCTCTCTCTCATCCAGTCTCTCACTCTCTTTCTTTCCCTCTCTCTCTACCTCTCTCTCTCGACCCTCTTTCTCTTCTCACCTCTACCTCTCTCTCTTCCCTCCTCTATATCTCTCCAGCCATTCCACTTTCTGTTGCCCCCATCTCCCAACCCCTGTCTCTCTCACGCCTCCCCTATCTCTCTTGCCCCTTTCTCTCTCTCTCGTCGCCCTTCTCACTCTCAAACATTCCCTCTCTCTCTCTCTCTCCCTCCCTCTCTCGCTCACCCCCTACCTTTCTCACTCTCACCCCCTCCCTCTCTCTCCCTAGCCCCCTCCCTCTCTCTCTCACCCCATCCCTCTCTCTTTCACCCCACCTCCCTCTCTCTCTCTCTCACCCCCTATCCATCTCTCTCTCTCGCCGCCTCCCTCGCTCTCTCTCGCCCCATCCCTCTCTCTCTCACCCCCCTCTCTCTCTCACCCCTAGCTCTCTCTCTCGCCCCACTCACTCTGTCTCACACCCCTCCCTCTCTCTCTTTCTCTTGTCCCCCTCCCTCTCTCTCTCACCCCCTCCCTCCCTTTCTCTCAGCCCCTCTCTCTCAAGCCCTCTTCCTCTCTCTCTCTCGCCCTGTCTCCCTCTCTCTCTCCCCCTCCCTCTCTCTCTCTCCACTCCCTCTCTCTCTCACCCCTTCCCTCTCTCTCTTCTTTCTCTCTCTCGCCCCATCCCACTCTCTCACCCGCCCCCTCCTCTCTCTCTCGCCCCCTCCCCCTCTCTCTCGCACGCCCCCCTCCCTTTCTCTCTCGCCCTCTCACACACCCCTCTCTCCTTTGTGCCCTTCCTCTCTGTCACCATCTCTGTCTCTCTCTCGCCCATTCTCTCTTTCATCCAGGCTTTCTCTCTCTCTCTACCTCCCTCTCTCGACCCTCTCTCTCTTCTCACCTCTATCTCTCTGTCTTCCCTCCTCTATCTCTCTCCAGCCGTCCGCTTTCTCTTGCCCCCAACTCCCAACCCCTGTCTCTCTTTCGCCCCCGCATTCTCTCTCTCTCTGCCCTGTCTTTTTCTCTCTATCTCGCCTTCCCTATCTCTATTGCTCCTTTCTCTCTCTCGTCACCCCTCTCTTTCTCTGTGTCTTTCTCCCTCTTGCCCCCTCCCTCAACCCTCTCTCAGTCTCACTCTCTCTCGCCCTTCTCTCTCATTATCTCCTCCCGTGTATCTCCCTCACCCTATCTCTCTGTCTCCCCTTCTCGCTCTCCCCCTCCCTCGGTATCCCTCTCTTCCAACCTCCCTCTCTTTCCCTCTAACTGAATCTCTCTCTCTCCTGTCCCTCCCTCCCTCCCTCTCTCTCTGACATACTCTGCCTCCCTGATCCTTGTCTCTCCCTGTGTCCCAGAGACTGGGGGTGTTTGGGGGTCAGTCTGCTTGTGGGGGGTGGGGGTGAGATGTGGGAGGTGGGGAAAATGTCGGAAAGATGGAATTGTGGGAGGGAGACAGCGACGACATGAGAGAGAGTGGGGGGAGAGGGAAGAGTGGAGGCAGGTGGAGAAAGCGGGGTTGCAGGGTGTGTGTGTGTGTAGAGAGAGGGGGATGAGGGAGACGGTTGAGAAAGAGAGTGTGTGCTGAAAGTGAGAGAAAGAGAGAGAATTGAGGAGAAAGAGTAGGGGAGAGGTAATGGGGAGGCCAGGCTGCAGTGGTGGGACAGAGGCAGTTAAACCCAGCTCCTGAGCTCAGGGCGCGGTGCCCTTCCCTTCCCTGAGGACCAGGACTTGGGGCTGAGTCTGTCTCTCTCCAGCTCAGCTTCTCCAACACAAAGACACACAACAACATCGGTCACTCTGCTGCTTGGCACGCTTTAATCAACATTTTTATTGGTTACAATAGGAAGTGCTGGATACAGTCAGTGGGATGGTGCCTTTTCTCACTGGCCCCTGAGTTGTGAGAAACATTGAAATGTTTCCCTGTAACCCCCCTGTGGGATAAGGATGGACAAACCAGCGCTACCCTCAGTCTGTTACCATAGTTCCCGGATGGATTGATTAATGAGGGAATTTGATGGATGGATGGATTTGGGTGAAGGGATATTTCAGCACATTCTTAAGCTGCTGCCTGAACTTAGTCTGGGTCACGGCATAAATCGCGGTGTTTGTGCAGCAACTGATGAGCTGCAGCATGAAGCCCAATTCCGCCACAAAGGGATCGAGATACACAGACTGAAACCCAATATTATACATCCGGTACCATATAGAATACAGCATTAACGCTGACCATAACAGGATGAAATTGGCCGAGATCACAAATAGTAAAATGATGGATTTTTTTCGGTTTCTCATTTCAGTGTCAGACTGAGCGCCCCCATTGGTGTGAGCGCGGAGTCTCCTGCGGGCTCTGCTGGTCACTAAAATGTGTCTGACGGTGAGAACATTGAGCAGCAGAATCAGGAGAAATGGGACACAAGGGGTTAGAATGTGGTGGAGGGACTCGATTGTGACCCAGACACTGGAGAATTGAACAGTGAATGTTACATAACAAAACCAGGGGGCGTTCATCAGCCAATACCGAGCCGTCAGCATAAAATACCATGAAATATTTTTTAAACAGCTCAGCACAGTCACTGCTCCCAGAACCACAGCCGCCGTTTTTTCACTGCAATATTTACTTTTCAGCTTCTCGCAACAAATGGCCACAAACCGATCAAAGGTGAAAGTGACGGTGAACCAGACAGAGCAGTCAGTGGCTGCATAAAGCAGGACGGCGTGGATATTACACACGGGGACGGAGTACAGGAAATAAAATTGTTCCTCATAAACAATGGGAATGTGTCTCAGGATCAGGTCGAGGATAATGACCAGGAGATCCGCCGCTGCCATGGCCCCCAGGTAACGTCTGACACATGGAGACAATCCACAATCTTTATAAAGTAGGACGTAGATGGTCACTACATTAACTGTGAGAAAGGAAAACAAACCCATTATCCATCAGCCTGGAGGCAAAGGGACTCGTTTGATCGTGGACCCAGTGAGATTTTCAAATGTGTCCCTGTATTCAGGGATTTATTAAAATAATTGGAGCTGGAAAAACAAATGGGAACGTCTGAATTAATGACAAAAATGTGACATAAACCACAAGAAACCCTCCCTTCCCCAACACACAGAGACACATCCATAAGGACAGATGGTTTCTAGACCATTCCCACAAACGCGATCCCTCGAGAGCAGACAAAGGTCACTCCTTCCCAGTTCCTAACACTGAGGGTGGAAACGTTGCTGTCCCGAAGGATTCTCTCCCAGTTTCCTGAAGACAAACGGAGTTTGTGAATTTATGTATTTTGGTCTAAATTGTGGTCGATCCTGTGTCGTGAAGAAATGTAAACGCAGGGAAAACGTATTTCACCCATTCAACTGCCTGAAGGGCCTTCGGAACAGTGTCTCCTTCTCCCTGGACCGGGATCTCTTCCCTCGGGATCTTATCGTTTGTTCAATTCACTGACGTCCGGCCGTTAACAAACAATGTCAGGGTCAGAACGTTCCGGGGAATGGCAGTTATAGAATGTCAGGGACAGAACGTTCCGGGCAATGTCAGTTATAGAATGTCGGGGACAGAACGTTCCGGGGAATGTCAGTTATAGAATGTCAGGGACACAACGTTCCGGGGAATGTCAGTTATAGAATGTCAGGGACAGAACGTTCTGGGGAATGTCAGTTATAGAATGTCGGGGACAGAACGTTCCGGGGAATGTCAGTTATAGAATGTCGGGGACAGAACGTTCCGGGGAATGTCAGTTACAGAATGTCGGGGACAGAACGTTCCGGGGAATGTCAGTTATAGAATGTCGGGGACAGAACGTCCCGGGGAATGTCAGTTATAGAATGTCAGGGACACAACATTCCGGCGAACCCCTTAACCTGTCCATGCCCTTTCCGCCCTACCCACACCACCAACATGATGTACTGAACCTGAACACACTGTAACATTAATGGGGTGAGAGACGGAGGGTCCAATCACAGGAATGGGAACTTAAGGCATTCCCAGATCAGCTGAAATGGTTAGATATACCACATTATCAATCCACCTCACAGAACCAGCCCAGACACCATACACCCAGAGGAGATATCTGTTCACCGTGGAACACTGTGTAGACCAGGCCAGTGTCCTGCTCAGTACAACCCAGCAATCTGTCCAGATTCATCCATTACACGGGTCAATACAACCCAGCAATCTGTCCAGAGTGGAACAATGCACAGACCACAGCAGTGCATTGATCTATAAACCCGGACTAGATATCTGTCCAGGACGGGGAGCTGTGCAGACCACAGCATGACACTAATGTGTGAACCTGAAACGAATATCCATCCAGCATGGGGAGCTGCACTGACCACATCATTGCAGTATCTATAAACCTCAACCATATAGTCTGACCAGCGCAGCGATCTGTGCAGTGATCACCAGTGAATTAATCTGTAAACCAGGAGCAGTTACCCTCCCAGCATGTAGGACTGTGTACACCACCCCGGTACATTGATCTGTAACCCAGGAGCAGTTACCCTCCCAGCATGTAGGACTGTGTACATCACCCCAGTGCATTGATCTGTAACCCAGGAGCAGTTACCCTCCCTGCATGTAGGACTGTGTACCCCACCCCAGTGCATTGATCTGTAACCCAGGAGCAGTTACCCTCCCAACATGTAGGACTGTGTAGCCCACCCCAGTGCATTGATCTGTAACCCAGGAGCAGTTACCCTCCCAGCATGTAGGACTGTGTAGCCCCCCCCAGTGCATTGATCTGTAACCCAGGAGCAGTTTCCCTCCCAGCATGTAGGACTGTGTACACCACCCCAGTGCATTGATCTGTAACCCAGGAGCAGTTACCCTCCCAGCATGTAGGACTGTGTACACCACCCCAGTGCATTGATCTGTAACCCAGGAGCAGTTTCCCTCCCAGCATGTAGGACTGTGTACACCACCCCAGTGCATTGCTCAGTAACACTGTGTGAGATCCCTGCCCAGTGTGGTGAAACTTGCAGTCCGGGCTGGAAGTGACAGGATGTGCAGCTCCCACCGATTTACAACTCCATATCTCCATTGTTGCCCTGACAAGGGGGTGCTGTGGGTGTGAACATCACTGCCAGAGAGAGATGGCGGGGGAATCAGTTTAAATATCACCACATGGGACGGGTTTGGGAAATCGACAGAGAGGAGGAGACTGAAAGACAGTGTCATGGAAGGATGTGTTACCAGGTTGCAGAAAACTGAAAGCTAGACACTTCGATAACATCCTGTAACATGAGCCAGTCTTCCCAGGAAAAATGGTAAAATGGGATATTGGTGTGAGGTCAGATTATGGAGAGTTTTGGATGAGCATTTGTTCTCCAGCTTTGTAAATGGAGTCCTTCATGGCTGGAGGTACACCCCATCACCCAGATGCCCCTGGATATTCCGTGATCCCTGACACTGATGTCATCTTTAAAAGCCCAATGGGCACACGATTGAGCTTTCTCAGTTTGGAGCTGCCCTGCACAGTTTACCCCGAGCCTGGCAGATAAGGGGCAATTACAACATGGTTTGTCAACAGGGGCACGGAGGTCCTGGTGGATGGGCTAGTACAGAGGGGGACCATTCTCTTCCCAGAGTGGGCCACATTACCAGACCCACCGAGCATGGTCTGAGCTCACCACCCAACTCAGTGCAGTATCTGGGGTCTGAAGAAATGTCCAGCAATACAGGACAAGCATCAATAACCTTCCCTGCTCTGTCAGGATAAGGGTCACCGTATTCTCTCTGCTCCCTCACACTCACTGTATATCTGTTATAGCACCGACCCCTGAACAAGGCTCATGGTCCACCACTCTCACTGCCGCATTCACCACCTTCTCTCTCTGTCTCTGTCTCTGTCTCTCTGTCTCTCTCTCCCTCTCTCTCCCCCCTTCCCTCCACTTCACCCCCACGCTAATAACACTGCATGGATACAACACTGTGGAATGACTCCCTCCGGACACCTCACCATGACCCCCTCCCCGCCTACACTAACACTAACAGTAGGACCATACCCACTCCCTCCCTCACTCCCTACCTCTCTTCCTCCTATTCCAGGAGAAACAGCCTGGAATAGGACAGAAAGGGCCAAGCCGGGTGGTGGAGTGCCCGATATCCGTTCCCTCACCCCCATCCCCCCGCATGTGGGGAGGACCCTGGTAGGAGCCGGAGAGGACAGGGACACCTCGTGTGGAGATTCTGAAACATCCACGTCCCACCGACCAAGGAGCAATGTTCAGTGAAGGGCAATTCTCAAACAAACCCACTGTATGTTCCATTCCCCCGGCACAACGTAGAAGCCGTGGCCCTGATGCCATCTCCCTTTTGTGTCGAGCTGGTAAAAATGGAATCCCCACGTTCTCGGTGGTCAGGAGGGTGGGCTCACAACACATCATCTCCACGACCTCCCAGGAAGGGAGCACCGAGACTCCCTCCTACACCTCCCCCTGTAAACATCTCAGATACTGAAACTAATCTGTGAGAGTTACTGCTCTCCCCACTTGTCCTGATATCTTCAACAATCTGAGCTCATATACACCCAGCGCTCTCTGCTCCTGCAGCCCCTTTATAATGGCACAGCCTGTTTTAAGCTGTCTTTCATTGTCTTTCCTACCAAAGTGTTTCACCTCAAACTGTTCTACATTGATCCCCATCTGCCATAAACATGAACACTACACCAATGTGTGATTGTCCTGTCAGAGTTTCACACTCTCCTCCATAGACTTCAGAGTTCTTCCAGGTTAATGACATGCTGTCAATGGAGCAACAAAAGTCCTGTCACACACCAGACAGAGCAAATGAAATATTGACAAACCACATAGCAAGAGAAATCCGGATAGATCCCACTTATCGATATCATCAGGGTATAATGTGATGAAGTTGAAAGTGTGTACTGTACCTTTAAGAGAGAGGGAATGCTGTTCTGAACTGAGAGCTGCCAGGCACCTGTGATACGAGAGGATGGAAGACCCAGAAACAGTATATTGCTATAGAGCTGAAGTCGGGTAATAAGCAGTTAAGAGAAATAGGGCCCCAGAGTTGTGCATACTTGATGTAAAATATTCACTTTCAGAGTGAAAAAACAAATTGATGTTTTTATTTAAACAGTGGAATTTGGGAGTTCTCTGTCCCTCATATTTTAACAGTTTAGGAGGCGAATTGAGCATTTATTTATGTTTAGTTTACTTTACAGGATGAGCTCCATGTCGTGTCCTAACAATTGCTGTGTGTGTTTCTGTGTGTTTGTGTGTGGGGCAGGTCTGGCAGTCTCTGTGGTGCTTAAAGTGATGCAATGCCACCCTCTGCTGGCCTCCACACGCCACTGCACAGGCATTGGCAGAGGGTGAAAACCAACAGGGATTCATTCAGAGTTGGGGAGGGAGAGGGCAGCTGCTCACAGCACCATCCAAACTGATGTCTGGATCTAAGTGTCCTTTAAACGTTGTAACTGTCCCTGATTTCACCACTTCCTCTGGAAGTTAATTCCACACACAAGCCAGCTTCTGATTAACATAATTACCTCTCATGACTTTTGTAAATCTTTTTTCCTCGCACCTTAAAATCCCTCAGTTTTGAATCCTCAACGCTAGAGAAAAGATATCAGCCCTTCAGCTCCTCTGTAACCCTCATTATTTTATAAACCTCTGTAAAGTTACTGCTTAATCTCATATTCTTCAGTGAAAAAAGTCCCAGCCGATCCAGCCTCTCCTTATAGCTCACTCCCTCCTTTCCCAGCAACATCCAGGTTAATCTCTTCTCAATCCTCTACAGCTTAATAATATCAATGTCTGTAATATCAAAGTGAATAATCAAGGTATTTCCTAAGGGTACAGGGAGTCCAAAACTAGAGGACATAGGCTTAAGGTGAGAGGGGAAACATTTAAAAGTGACCTAAAGGGGCAGCTTTTTCACCCAGAGGGTGGTGTGCCTATGGAATGAGCGGGCAGCGTGACCAGACTGGACCCAGTTCCAGAAGAGGTCTCACCAATGTCCTGTACAACCACAACATGACATCTCAATTCCGATACTCAAAGGTCTGTCCTATGAAGACGTATGTTAAACACTTTCTTAACCACACTGTCTATATGAGATGCAAATTTTAAAGAATTAAACCTGACGGCCTAGGTTTCTGTCCTACAGCACTGCCAAAGACCCTACTTTTAATTGTATAGGTCTTGCTGTTGTTTGATTTACCAAACCCAATACCTCGAATTAATCCAAACTAAACTCCATCAGCCACCCCTCAGCCTAGTGTGTGATATTACTGTCACCTCACCCTCAACCTTCAATTTTAAAAAGCCCATCCCTCGACAGAAGGCCTGCACACTCCGGCCTTGATTTTCACAAAGACCCTGAGCTTGGTTTGCCTTGTATGGTTAGGGAGAGGAGGGACAGATTACTGACACAGTCAGTGGGGAGGAGAGGCTGGACAGTAATCAGCGGCCTGGTATCATTTCATGGTTTTAGGAAAAGGGGAGTCACACGTGAGAGTTGGGTAAGAGTGATCGGTGTTTTGGGGTCAGAAATTAAGCTCTTCCTTCATCTCTGGTGTTCAGTAATAAATATCTATTTGAGACCCTTCATTGGGCAGAGTGTGTCTGCAGGATTTCTTTCCTTAATATTGCAGACTACAGATAATAGCACTTAAAGATGTTCATAGTTAATTTCGATAGCATAGAAAGTATACTCAATATCCTACAGTTGAGACAAATATTTTGAATTTGTTTAATAATACAAAGTGTTGTTTGTAATTCAGTAATGGTAACCTGATTATAATAAATCCACATCAAGCTGAAAGTGGGCACTAAAATATTGCCCAAAATCTGGGTATGGTAGTGTAGTGGGTAGTGTCCCTGTCTCTGAGCCAGTGCTCTGTCTCTGGATTTGATTCCAATTCCTAAACTTGTGTGGTAGTGTTCCTTGCTCTGGGCTAGAAGGCCTGGATTCAAGTTCTGCCTGTTGCAGAGGTATGTCCCAGCATGTCAGGACAGTCTGATGAACAAACACACAGGAGAATACTGTTCCAGCTTTATGGGTATTGTCGAGCGATGCTAGTGTCCCTGCCTCCGGGCACAAAGGTCTAGGCGTAAAGCCCACAGAAGTGTCTCAGGATACAGCTGAACAAACTGATTAAAATGGATTTAGAATTGTGACTTGATGGAGAAGGAAGAGGTGTCAGTATTGAATTTCAGATATTAGGCCCAGAATGACTGAAAGTACAGTCATTCGTGTTGATTGGGGTCACATTTTGCAGCAGTAAAGGTTTATAACATCAAAATGGACATAGATAGGGTGAGTAGTCAGGGGTTTTTCTCCAGGTTAGGGGCGTTCAAAACTAGAGGGCTTTGGTGGAACGTGAGAGGGGAAAGGTTTTGAGGAGGCCTAAAGGGCACCATTTCACACAGAGGGTGGTGAGCGTATGGAATGAGCTGCCAGAGGAAGTGATGGAGGCTGGTACAACTACAGCTGAGTACTGAGAGACCTGGCAAGCTTTTCCAGCCATTCCTGTATTTCTTTAAAAAATGCATTCAGTTTAACACAGGTATTCTGAATAAATTAAACATTTTTATTTTTTAATGACACAGGGACATATAAACATATCTTCAAATTGACCGAGACCATTTTCTGCTCAGGGTATTGCTCTGTGTATGACAGCAGCAATGATGCACCTACATGGAACAGGGAATGTAATGGAGACATAGTTTGGACAATGTACAAGGAGACCTCACATGGTCCAGTTTGGGAGAGGATGACATTACTATGTGATTCAACACAGAGAGGGAGAAAATGTAATCTGCCTGAGAAGGAATGGCCTATTGCACTCTCTCTCCTTCATTGTTCCTCATCACAGCAATGTCTGCGAGCCAGAAAAAACCCTCTACAGTCATCGTTACCATTCTTATTTTTATGGAATTCCTGCAGTGTGGAAACATGCCCATCGACCCAACAAGTCCATACCAACCTTTCCAACCCATTTCCCTATATTCACCTCTGACTATTGCACATAACCTAGAAATCCCTGAACACTACGGACAATTTAGCGTGACGAATCCACGGAACTTACACAGTTTGAGATAGGAAACTGGATCACCCATTAGAAGCTCACACAGACAAGGGGAGAATGTACAAACTCCACACAGACAGTCAACCAATGCTGGAATCGACCCCAAGTCCCTGGTGCTGTGAGGCAGCAGTGCTCACCACCGTGCTACCCTTTGGATGATCCCTAACCAGAATTCACTGGAATCTACTCACTGCCGAAAGCAAAGGGAACTCAGCCAAATCCAAACCCTCCCAGTATGAAATCCCATTGCTCGCAGCTTGTGTGAGTACAATATCTTCAGAAGCAGAATGACGCTTTGGACAATCTCACAATTTTTCCTTTGTCACGTATTCCAATAATATCTGGACCAAGTTATTTCAAGTTAAAATTGCAGAGATTGAGTGTGTGTGTGTGTGTGTGTGTGTGTGTGTGTGTGTGTGTGTGTGTGTGTGTGTGCGTGCGTGTGTGTCAGCATTTTTAGAAAGGGAAATATTGATTATATAATTGCAATACACAAACAGTTTGCTATTCATCTTTCCATCATAGTTTGAGTAACATTGCTCTGGATCATCAACGTGTTGTTTTAGCAGATTAAAGAAACTAGCCTGACTTGTTCCTAAAACTGACCCTGACCCAGTCTGAGACCGATATGATCGGCCATATCACCGACCTGGTTACATTCAACATTTGTTGTGAGCAGTGGAGGAGTGGGACTAGAAAAGGAAACAGTGACCCAAAAAGCCGGGGAACTATAGACGGGTGAGCCTGATGTCAGTGGTGGGTAAGTTGTTGGAGGGGATTCTGAGGGAAACGATTTCCATACATTTGGGAAGGCAAGGGCTGATCGGGGTAGACAACGTGTCTGTCTGCATGGGAAATCATGTCTCATTAATTTGGTTGAATTTTTTGAAGAGATGATAAAGACGATTGATGAAGGCAATTTGGTAGACATTGTCTATATGGACTTCAGCATGGTGTTCATTTAAAGAACAAAGACCAAAGAAAATTTACAGCCCAGGAACAGGCCCTTCACCCTCCAAGCCTGAACCAATCCAAATGTACTGTCTAAATCTGTCGGTCAATTCCTAAGCATCTGTATCCCTCTGCTCCCCATTTACTCATGCATCTGTCCGGATGCATCTTAAATGAATCGACCGAGCCTGCCTCTACCACCTCTGTTAGCAACGCGTTCCCAATGCCCAGCACCCTCTGTCTGAACTACTTACCCCGTGTATCCCCCATAAACTTTCCACCTCTCACCTTGAAAGCATGACCTCTCGTTATTGAATCCTTCAACCTGGGAAAAAGCTTGTCTCTATCCACCCTGGCTATACCCTTCATGATTTTGCAAACCTTAATCAGGTCCCCCTTCAATCTCCTTCTATCTCGTGAAAATAAACCTAACCTCCTCAGCCTCTCTTCATAGCTCGTATTTCATTTTGATTGGTAGACAGATTAGTAGGTTTCAGTCACATAACATACAGAAGAAGCTAGTCACAAATGGCTTGAAGGAAGAGGGGTATTTTTCAGACAGGAGGCTTGTGAGCAGCAGTGTGCTGTAAGAATCAGTACTGAGTTCTCTGCATTTCATCATTTATGTAAAGGATTTGGATGTGAATATTGGGGCAATAGTTAATAGGGTTACAGATGACATCAGAAAGGTGGTGTGGTAGATTATCTCAGAGTACAACAAGACCAAAAATAGATGGGACAAAGGGGGAAGGATGGACAGATGAAGTTTAATTTAGATAAATATGAAGCTTTGCATTTTGGGAAGGCAAATCAGGGCAGACATTATATAGTTCATGGTCAGGTCCTGGGGCATGTTGTGGAACAAAGGGACATAGGGCTGCAGGTGCATTGTTCCTTGAAAGTGGAGTCGCAGGTAGACAGAGTGGTGCTGAACACATTTGGCACATTTGCCTTAATCAGTCAGAGCATTGAGTATAGGAGTTGTGGTGGTATGTTGTATCTGTACAGGACGTTGGTGAGGCCACTTCAAGAATACTGTGTACAACTCGGTTTTCTGCAGAAATGACATACACAGGCGTCCCAGGACTGGAGGTTTGATCTTTAGGGAGAGGCTGGTTAGGTTGAGGTGTATCCCCCTGGAGTTTCAGAGGCTGAGGGGTGACATTATCGAGGTTTATACAACCATCAGGGGCATGGATATACTGAACAGCCACGTTTTGCTCTCCAGGGTAGGGGATCCAGAACAAGAGGGCATAGGTTAAAGGCGAGGGGGATTGATTTAGAAAGGACCTGAAGATAAATGTTTCACACAGATAGTGGTGTGTGTACAGAATGTGTTGTCAGAGGAATTGCTGAAGGCGGTTACAATCGCACATTTAAAAAGTATCTGAAAGAGGAGGTATATTTACCAAATGCTGGCAAATGGGACTGGGTCAGATTTGATATCTGATCGGTGTGAACAGATTGGACTAATGGGTCTGTTGCCATTCTGCATGACTCTCTGATTCTATAAGATGGATGATGAATAATTCTGAAAGGACATTTCAAGTCGGAATCCTCTGCAGTGGAAGGTTGTCATGTCTCTGTGTTCACATTGATTGAAAGCTACGTTCGTTACATATTTGACAAAGAAGTGAGTCATGCACAATGGAACGCAGACAGGAAAGTGGGGCTGAGACCACAACCTGATCAGCCACAATCTTAGTGCCTGGTGGGGAAGGCTCAAAGTATCTCATGACCCACTCCTGCTCCTCAGTCCCATGTTCCTGTGTTCCAATCAGCCCCTCAAACCTGCTAGACAGCAGCAGTTGGAGGCTACTTACTGCTATAACCTGGTGCACAGAAACGCAGGAGACCAATCAGCCCCTCAGTACTGTCCCACACGGTTTGAGATGATTTGGGAAATGTAATTGGAAAATGAATATGAAAGAGGCCCCTCGTCTCTCTTTAGAAAGCTTCCCCTCTCTGCAGCTTGTGCTCCATTTGTTGGTCATGTTGTAGACCCAGATTCACTGTGAATACAGCCCACATACCTCACCCAGAGATGGCTCAAAAACATCATCTGGTCTCCCTGACTGCAATATGCAATACCAGAACATTCATAAAAATAAAACCCACTAACTTTCCAATAACAGAATGTGAGAACATCAGAATCAGGGGCAGGCCGTTCACTCCCCAAACCTGCCTTGCCCTTCACTAATATCGTGGCTGATCTGCTCCTGGCCTCAAATCCTCTTTCATACCCAACTCTTCATAGCACTCAACTCTCTGACAGGTCAATTTCCATCTATTTCCTCTTCAAATACTTTCAGTCATATAGCTCCCGAACACCCTTGAGAAGAGAAATCCTGACATTTAATCCCACCTGTCTGAAGAAACCACGTGCTGCGACTATATCATGGCCTATTGACGTGAACAAAAGAGGTTGAGACAAGGGTTCAGATAAAAATGACTGGCCCTGATATCAAGGCAATGGTTGCCTTCTGTTGACATCAAGGAGCTGGACTTAATGGGAATCAGAGTAAACTCTCCAGTGTTTGGGGTCAAACATGGCACAAAGGAAGATGTTCATAATCTCAGTCCTGAGGCACCTGTGTGGGAGATCCTCAGGGTAGCTTCCTCTTCACAAACATCTTTAGCTGCTTCACCAATGTCTCCCCGCCCCCACCATCCCCACCATAAGATCAGAAGTGGGGATGGTCTCTGAAGACTCCACAATGTTCTGAACATTTTGTCCCCCGTCAGCTCCTGAATTGGCCTGTGTCTGTGTGCAGCAAGACCCAGACTCCATTGAGGCTTGTGCTGTTAAAGTATCAGTAACATTCATGTAACAGCACTGCCTGACAGTGCACTTTGCCACAGTAAAACAAGAGTTCATTCAGCACCTCACTCTGGTTTCACAGGAATATGAGGAAGTCGTTCTGCCCATTGATGTTATTGGAGATGAACTGGGATAGCCCATTCAGTGCCTCCAGCCTATTACTCAGGAAGAGAAGGAGTCTAGTATGATGGACCACAACAGAGCACCTCGAAAATATTTGATGGCAATAGCCTCGACTTTTATGCTTTCTTATTTTAAAGGAAATGTAAAGTGTCTGTTCCAGATGCAGTGTGACTGGTCAAACTACTCGGTGTGATGCAAAACACCATCTATTTCAACACGAAAGACGAAATATTACCAAAGAAAGAGGAATTTAGAATAACGTAATTGTATTGACAGCTTAACAGAATAACAGATCTAGGAACTATTACTAATGAACTGTTCCAATATAGGCAAATCCCATAAACACAGCCCTTGGCAAAAAGAAATATTATGACACAGAATGTCACAAATATTTATCCAATCCAGGAATTAAAAACAGCATCAAGAGAAAATTCAGAGAGGGTAGCAACCAGGAAACATTCACTGAAGCTTCCAACTCTGTGGAGACCCCAATAGTTTCTGATGTTACTGAGAAACCAAAACCCAGTGATCCTAATCTGTGAGAGCTGGCCACACCCATTCAGGGTGCATTAAAATAAACACAAGGCCTCCCTAGCTGTTACTCAAGTGATCTTAACTAACCAGCTTGTTAACGATCGTTCAATCACTCTCTTAAAAGAAACCCGGACAAAATAACCTCTTAAAGCTGCAGCACCATCACACTTGTCAGCACATCGAGCTGTCAAACAGAAGCCAGGGGTAACCCAGTCAGGGCCTTGGCCCTGTCCAATTGGACGAGGAAGAAGCCAGTCAGTCCCTTGAGTCACTTATACAGTAACAGTAGGAGGCCATTCCCACCTCAATGCACTTACATGGGGGCAGAATGAGGTAATTGATGCTGATTCCTCATGAATGTCTTACGCCCAATACGTCGATTCTCCTGCTTCTCGGATGCTACCTGACTTGCTGTGCTTTTCCAGCAATCGACTCTCTACTCTGATATCCAGCATTGGCAGTCCTCACTGTCTCCTAATTGATGCTCTAACATGATGAACAAGTAAGGCAGAAGCTGTACATACAGACTGTTCCACGTTGTTCCTCTTGGCTCCGTTGCTCATGATACACATGTGGGACTTTAACGTGGTTTTCTAGTGGTGAGCAGGGAAGCCATATGTCTTGTGTGAAGTTTCAAGAAGGCACCTTCCATCTCTGAGATGACAGTCTGGTGTTCTCTATGTAGGGCGGAAGCTGGTGGGATTTGCTACCTGTTTCAGATGGAAGGTATTGTGGCTGCTGTTGGGGATTGTGAGCAACATGACGTTCAGTACAGGGTTCACACACCGACTGCACAATATAATGGGGAGAGTTAGTTTAGGCATATAAACTATTAGGAAAGTCACGTTAGACTGATAAATGGACTCTATAAGTTCAAATAATGGTGATCTTGTTCATGTTGATCTTGGCTAGTGCATGTCCTGTTCAGTGTACCCTGTATGCATTACTCTGTCCAAGTCTATTTCCACTCTATGATCTGTCTGGCCATGCTCACTATGATCTGCCTCCACTGCTCATAAACAAAGTGTTTCCCTGTACTGAGATACACGTGGCAATAAATCAAACCAATCAATCCTGGGTAAAGTATGGAATTTCTCTCCCTGTCAATATCTCTTTTGGAAATAAGAGATCGCTGCCACTCCTCGTGTTTCAGCGTCACCATTTCTTCGTCTCTCACAGCTCTACAGATTAAACACTCAGCTTATTCACTCTATCCTCATGTTACCATCCCCCGTGTCTGTCGTAAGGAGATCATTCCTTACAAAGGACATCAAATCTGCAGAGAGTGCACCAAATGCTCTCTCAGCAAGGCTCTACAACATCAGGAAGATGGCTTTACTTATGTACTCGAATCCTCTTACAATGAAGGACAGCATAGCATTGACTGCACCCATTACTTACACAGGGTTTGATTCAGACCGGTCAGCATAGATTTGTGAGTGGGAGATCATGCTTGCCAAATTTCTTAGAGTCCTTTGGTGAAGTGACCAAGAATGTTGATGAGGGCAGAGCGGTAAATGTTGTCTCTACGGAGTTCAGTATGGCCTTTGATATGTTTCCACATGGCAGGCTGCTCTGGAAGGTTCCATCACGTAGAATACTGGGGGAACTGGCCAATTGGATACACAGTTGGGTTGTTGGTAGGAAGCAGAGGGTTTAGTGGAAGGATGCTTGTCAGACTGGAGGTTGGGTCCATTGCTGTTTGTTATCTATGATTTGGTTGAGAATGTACAAGGTATGATTAGTAAGTTTGCAGATGACACTAAAGTAAGTGGCAGCATGATCAGTGAGGAAGTTTATAAGAAATTGCAGCAGGACTTTAATCATTTGGGCAAGTGGGCTGAGAAATGGCAAATGGAATTTAATATAGACGTGTGAGGTCTTGCAGTTTGGAATCTCAAATCAAGGTAGGAATATCACAGTGGATGGGCGGGCCTTAAGGGGTGTAATAGGCAGAGAGACCTTGGGGTTCAGGTGCACGATTCCCTGAGAGTGGAGTCACAGGTAGGCAGGGCAGTGAAGAAGGCTTTTGGCACACTGGCCTTCGTCAGGTAGGACATTGAGTATAGAAGTTGGGAATTTATGTTGCAGTTACACAGGACTTTGGTAAGTCCGCACTTGAAGTATTCTGTTCAGTTTTGTCAACCTATTATAGGGAGGATGTAATGAAATTAGAAAGAGTGCAGAATAAATTTACAAGGACGTTGCCAGAACCCAATGGTCTGAGTTATAGGGAGAGGTTGGACAAGCTCGGACCTTTTCTTTAGAGTGTAGGAGACTGAGGGGGGACCTTATAGAGCTGTATAAGATCATGAGGGGTATGGATAGGGTGAATGCTCTCAGTTTATTCCAAAGTTTAGAGAATCGAGGACGAGAGGGGACCAGTTTAAGGTTAAAGAGCAAGGAATAAAAGGGAACCTCAGGGGCCACTTATTTACATAAATGGCTGGTACGTCGATGAGGTGCCAGACGATGTGGGTGTATTAACAACATTTCAAAAGCATTTGGATAAATATGTGGATAGGAAAGGACTAGAAGGATATGGGCCAACTGCAAGGAAATGGGGTTAGTGTGGATGGACATTTGCAAGGTGGAGTCAAACCCCTTTGTTAATTAAAACCAAACACCCAGAAAAGCTCGACTCACATCGTAATCTGTTAACATATGAGTGACACAGATCTCCTACATTCCACTATTTAAACAAAAATTAGCAAGTTAATTTCTTAACTTTAATAGTGAACACTAAACAAAAAGTATTCGCAAATACAAGCCCCTCTTTTCTTAGCTACTTACTATCTGACTCCAACTCTGTAAAAAATATGCTGTTCCAACAACCCACATATTAAACGTTACAATCTCAAGAACACACAGTCTCTATCTTCCCCACTGTGTTCACTCTTTCAGCTGCTGATCTCCCTGGGTCATTTTTTTAATGCAAGTATGTTTTACATGAATATGTGTCTTTGATAGAGATTGTTTGAGATGGCCAGTTAGCACTCCTGCTCTACAGCAGTTAATCTGCTGTTGGATGGCAGCAGCTCTCCCTCTATTTTCAAAATGCTGGATTTATTTACTTCCCATGATACAATAATTCTCATAATTTGATTGATTTCCAGGTGTACGAATAATAATATTCAAATTCCACTGGCTTCGGATATTCTGAGCATTATTTAAAGTCTTTGATTGCATTTGAATTGCTGTCAAAACAGCAACCAAAACTCAGGCTTCCATTTCCCAGCTACTTGTTACATTTGGAACAGTCTGACCTTTAGCTGGCATCTGTGGATATACTTTCGATTCAGCAAAACCCGTCCTATCTTAAAGTGAACAGACATTGATTAGATGCCAGGCAGTAACACATCCCGGGCTATCTGTTATTCTGCATACTAACCTCCTTGAACCCCTCGATTAGATTCCAGGCTGTAACTCACTCCGGGGTATCCGTTAATCTGCCTATAAACCACCCTGAACCCTTCAATTAGATTCCAGGCTGTAACGCACCCCAGAATATCTGTTATTCGGGATATAAACCACCCTGAACCCCTCGATTAGATTCCAGGCTGTAACTCACTCCGGGGTATCCGTTAATCTGCCTATAAACCACCATGAACACCTCGATTCGATTCCAGGCTGTAACGTCCTGTCAGGGTAGAAAGGGAAGGCTGGTAGTTATTGGGAATGCTGGCTGACTAAAGAAATTGAGGGTTTCATTCAGAAAAAGAAGGAAGCATATGTCAGGCATAGACAGGATCGATCGAGTGAATCCTTAGAAAAGTAGAAAGGAAGTGGGAGTATACTTAAGAGGGAAATCAGGAGGGCAAAACGCAGACATGAGATAGCTTTGGAAAATAGAATTAAGGAGATTCCAAAGTGTTTTTACAAATATATTAAGGCCAAAGGGTAACTAGGGAGAGAATAGGGCCTCTCTATGATCAGTAAGGCGGCCTTTGTGTGGAGCCACAGAAAATGGGGGAGATATTAAATGAATATTTTACATCAGTATTTACTGTGGAAAAGGATATGGAAGATATAGGCTGCAGGGAAATCGATGGTGACATCTTGCAAAATGTTGCAGATATACAGAGGAGGAAGTGCTGGATGTCTTGAAATAGTAAAAGGTGGAAAAATCCCCAGGACCTGATGAGGTGCACCTGAGAACTCTGTGGGAAGCTAGAGAAGTGATTGCTGGGCCACTTGCTGAGATATTTGTATCATAGATAGTCACAGGTGAGATGCTGGAAGACTGGAGGTTGGCAAACATGGTGCCAATGTTTAAGAAGGGCAGTAAAGATAAGCCAGGGAACTATAGACCAGTGAGCCTGACCTCGGCAGTGGGAAAGTTGTTGGAGGGAATCCTGAGGGACAGGATGTACATGAATTTGGAAAGGCAAGGACTGATGCGGGATAGTTAACAGGGCTTTGTGCGTGGGAAATCATGTCTCACAAACTTGATTGAGTTTTTTGAACAAGTTAAAAAGAAGATTGATAAGGGCGAAGCAGTAGATATGATCCATATGAACTTCAGTAAGGCATTCGACAAGGTTGCCCATGGCAGACTGATTAGCAAGGTTAGATGTCATGGAATACAGGGCGAAGTCGCCATTTAGATCCAGAACTGGCTCAAAGGTAGAAGACAGAGAGTGGTGGTGGAGAGTTGTTTTTCAGACTGGAGGCCTGTGACCAGTGAAGTGCCACAAGGATCAGTGTTGGGCCCTCTACTTTTTGTCATTTATATAAATGATTTGGATGCGAGCATAAGAGGTACAGTTAGTAAGTTTTCAGATGACACCAAAATTGCAGGTGTAGTGGACATCGAAGAGGGTTTCCTCAGATTACAACAGGATCTGGACCAGATGGGCCAATGGGCTGAGAAGTGACAGATGGAGTTTAATTCAGATAAATGCGAGGTGCTGCATTTTGGGAAAGCAAATCTTAGCAGGACTTCTCCATTTAATGGTAAGGTCCTAGGGTGTGTTGCTGAACAAAGAGACCTTGGAGCGCAGGTTCATAGCTCCTTGAAAGTGGAGTCGCAGGTGGATAGGATAGTGAAGAAGGCGTTTTGTATGCTTTCCTTTATTGGTCAGTGTACCGATTACAGGAGTTAGGAGGTCATGTTGCGGCTATACAGGACATTGGTTAGGTCACTCTTGGAATATTGCGTGCAATTCTGGTCTCCTTCCTGTCGGAAAGATGTTGTGAAACTTGAAAAGGTACAGAAAAGATTTACAAGGATGTTGCCAGGGTTGGAGGATTGGAGCTACAGGGACAGGCTGAACAGTCTGGGGCTGTTTTCCCTGGAGCGTCGGAGTCTGAGGGGTGAACTTATCGAGGTTTACCCTGGAGTAAGGGAGTCCAGAACCACAGGGCATAGGTTTAGTTTGAGAGGGGAAAGCTATGAAAAAGACCTAAGGGACAACTTTTTCACGCAGAAGGTGGTACGTGTATGGAGTGAGCTGCGAGAGGAAGTGGTGGAGGCTGGTACAATTGCAATATTTAAGACGAATTTGAATAAGTATATGAATAAGAAGGGTTTGCAGGGCTATGGGCTGGGTGCTGGCAGGTGGAACTAGATTGGGTTGGGATATCTGGTCGGCATTGACAGGTTGGACCTAAGGGTTTGTTTCCATGCTGTACATCTCGATGATTCTATGACTCTATAAATCACTCCGGGCGACCTGTTATTCTGCATATAAACCAACCTGAAACCCTCGATTAGATTCCAGTTTGTAACTCACTCTGGGATATCTGTTATTGTACATATAATCGTCCCGAATCCCCTTGATAAAATTCCCATCTGTAACTGACTTCCAATTTTAAGGGACTCTGTACATTAGCCACTTCAATCGTTTGATTAGATTCCCATCTGTATCACACTCCTGGGTATTTGTTATTCTGTATATTAACCATCCAATCCAAACCCTGTTAAAATTGCCCATGGTATTCAGGGATGTTTAGGTGAGTTGCATTAGTCAGGGGTAAATGTGGGGAAATTGATCTGGATGGGTTATTCTTCTGTGGGTCAGTGTGGTCTTGTTGGGCTGAAGGGCTTGTTTCCCCACTGTCGTGATTATATGAATCACCCGAAACCCTCTCGATTAGATTCCAACGTGTAACTCACTTCCATGTATGTGTGACTCGCATGTTTCAAAAAATTCCAAAACCTTCAATTCTATTCCACTTCGATAAACACGAGGCGCTGCATTTTGAGAAAGCAAATTTGAGCAGGACTTATATCTTAATGGTCAAGTCCGAGGGAGAGTTGCTGAAGAAAGAGACTTTGAAGTGCAGGTTCGTAGCTCCGTGAGAGTAGAGTGGCAGGTGGATAAGATAATGAAGGCAGCGTTTGGTATGCTTTCCTTTATTGGTCAATGTTTTGAGTATAGGCATTGAGAGGTCATGTTGTGGCTGGACTGGACATGGGTTAGGCCACTGTTGGAATATGGCATGCAATTCAGGTCTCCTTCTTATCGGAAGGATGTTGTGAAACTTGGAAGAGTTCAGAAAATATTTACAAGGAGGATGTCAGGGTTAAAGGATTTGAGCCACAGGGAGAGGCGGAATAGGCTGGGGCTGTTTTCCCTGGAGCATCAGAGACTGAGGGGTGACGTTATGAAGGTTTATAAAATCATGTCGGGCATGGATAGGATAAATAGACACAGTCTTTTCCTTGGGGTGGGGAGTAAAGAACTAAAGGGCATAGGTTTAGTGTGAGACGTAATATGAAAGAGACCTAAGGGGAAACTTGTTCACTCAGAGGGTGGTACATGAATGGAATGAACTGTCAGAGGAAATGGTGGGGGCTGGTATAATTGCAACATTTAAAATGCAGCTCGATGGGTATATGAATGGGAAGGTTTGGAGGGAGATGGGCCAAGTGCTTGAAAAAGAGACTAGAGTAGGTTAGGATATCTGGTCGGCATGGTCGGGTTGGAGCAAAGGGTCTGTTTCCATGCTGTACATCTCTATGACTGTATGACTCCGTGATTTTGTGACTCATTCCTTGTTATCTGTTGTTCTGTATGTAAACCACCTTGAACCCCTCGATTAGATCCCAGTCTGTAACTCACTCTTGGGTATCTCTTCTGCTGTGTGTAAACCCTAAACCACTCAATTAGATTCCAGTCTGGAACTCACTCCTGAGGATCTGTTATTGGATCTTTGAAGTGATCCTTGTTGGATGTTAGGCCGAAGACAAGATAAACTAAATGGTCAAATGTTACATTGAGAGCAGGAACACAGAAAGCTGCTGGTTCATTTCTGTCCTGTTACATATCTCCAAGTTTCAGATTGGGGCTGAATTTCTGTCACAATGGGAAAAGTCTCAAAAGCTGTTTACTGTCCTGCATGAATGCATCATCATAACATGAATTCCCTTGCAAGATAGGAAATGGAGACAGCTCCTGGAAGGTGTCTGTATCTATGTGTGTGTGATTCTGTGTGTCTGTGTATGTCTGTTTGTGTGTGATTCTGTGTGCGTGTTCAATGTTTTATATATGTTCAAACTGCATTGATGTTGCCAGTCTCTCTTGCTTTTCCTAATTTATACACACTCAATAGACAATAGACAAAGACAATAGGTGCAAGAGTAGGCCATTCAGCCCTTAGAGTCTGCACAGCCATTCAATATGATCATGGCTGATCATTCCTAATCAGTATCCTGTTCCTACCTTATCTCCTTAACCCTTGATTCCATTATCCTTGAGAGCTCTAACCAACTCTTTCTTCAATGAATACAGAGACTGGGTCTCCACTGCCCTCTGGGGCAGAGCATTCCGCACAGCCACCACTCTCTGGGTGAAGAAGTTTCTCCTCATCTCTGTCCGAAATGGTCTACCCCGTATTTTTAAGCTGTGTCCTCTGGTTCAGCACTCACCCATCAGCGGAAACTTGTTTCCTGCTGCCAGAGTGTCCAATCCTTTCATAATCTTATACGTCTCAATCCGATCCCCTCTCAGTCTTCTAAACTCAAGGGTATACAAGCCCAATCGCTTCAGTCTTTCAGTGTAAGGTAATCCCACCATCCCAGCAATTCACCTCGTGAACCTATGCTGCACTCCCTCAATAGCCAGAAGGTCTTTCCTCAAATTTGGAGATCAGAACTGCACACATTAGTCGTGCAGTTTTACTGATATAAAATGGTGGCTGTGGACAAATCTAAAATGTATGCCTGACTGATTTGTCTCAGGGATACATTCAGCAAGGGAAAGGGGGCAATGTGTCAAAAGCCATTTCCATTCATTGATGCGAGCAGAGATAGGAAATGGAGACAGCTCTTTGAAGGTAATTAAAATGCAAATCCCAGAACCTGTTTACAGTGAATGCAGAGAGACAATGTGACATTCCAGTAAGGTCTGCCTTACTTTCCAAGCTCCTAACATATGAGAGAGACATACTATACAAGACCTGATAGAGCTCAGCCACTGAATTGTAGATTTGCAGCGTTGGATCAGAAGCCTGCCTGGCTAGGCCTCATCCCAAATTGAAGGGTTTCTCAAATCCCACACTGACCTTCTGTGGGTTCAAATTGTGTGTTATCTACAAATAAAAGAAAATAATGCACCTGCAATTGAACAAAGCTTTTCTGGAACTTTGTGTCTCTGTTGGTTTAAGTATGTTTCAACAGGATTGAAGATAAATGAGACAGTGAGAGATAGGTAGCACTATAACCAGAATGTCAGTGCAGTATAAAAGGTATATTAATACTTTCAGTGAAAGGGGAAAACAGAGGACGATAGTCCTCAAACAACGAAAATTGGGAGTCAGTAAAGTTGTGTAGTTTGTGACAGCATTATGTTTATTTGAGTCAAGATTTGAAACCACTTGGCCAATAGTACACTTTGTGACTCACTCCCATTTACAAGTTATTTCACATAAAAAGGTTAACATTTCCCTGGATTAGATTCCAGGCTGTAACTCACTCCGAGCTATCTGTTATTCTGTATCTAAAACTCCCTGAACTCCTCGATTAGATTCCAGGCTGTAACTCACTCCGGGATCTCTGTTATTCTGTATATAAACGACCCTGAACTCCTCGATTAGATTCCAGGCTGTAACTCACTCCGGGATCTCTGTTATTCTGTATATAAACGACCCTGAACTCCTCGATTAGATTCCAGGCTGTAACTCACTCTGGGCTATCTGTTATTCTGTATATAAACCACCCTGAAACCTGCAATTAGATTCCAGGCTGTAACTCACTGCGGGCTACCTGTTATTCTCTATATCAACCACCCTGAATCCCTCGATTAGATTCCAGATTGTAACTCAATCCGGGTTATCTGTTATTCGTATATAAACCACCCTGAACCCCTTGATTAGATTCCAGATTGTAACTCACTCCGGGGTATCTGGTATTCTGTATATTAACCACCCGACCCCCTTGATTCGATTCCAGTCTGTAACTCACTCCGGGCTATCTGTTATTTTGTATATTAATCACCCTGAACCCATTGATTTTATTTCACTTCCTGACATGTTAAGCTCATGTTTCCAACACAATCTAATCTCAATACTGATTAATGTATCACTGGTCCTCCGATCTGCTGGCACTACCATCATGTTAACTTTCTGATGTTTACGTACATGATTACCTGTATCAGTGAGTCGCAGGTAGACAGAGTTGTGCTGAACACTTTTGGCACATTTGCCTTAATCAGTCAGAGCATTGAGTCTAGGAGTTGTGGTGGTATGGTGCATCTGTACAGGATGTTTGTGAGGCCGCTTTAAGAATACTGCGTACAACTCGGATTTCTGCAGAAATGAATTACACGGATGTTCCAGGACTGGAGGCTTGAGCTATAGGGAGAGGCTGATTACGTTGAGGTGCTTCTCCCGGAGTGTCAGAAGTTGAGAGGCAACATTATAGAGGTTTATAAAATCATCAGGGACATGGATATTATGAACAGCCATGTTCTAATCCCAAGGATAGGGGAGTCCTGAACAAGACAGCATAGGTTGGAGGGGAGAGGGCGAATGAGTTAGAGGGGACCTGAAGGTAAATATTTCACACAGAGAGTGGTGTGTGGACAGAAATTGCAGTCAGAGGAAGTGGTCAAGGCGGGTACAATCACAGGAGGAATATTGGCCAAATGCTGGCAAATGGCACTAAATTAGATTTGATATCTGATCGGAGTGAACAGATTGGACGAACGGGTCTGTTTCCATTCTGCATGACTCTCTGATTATATAAGAGGGATGATGAATAATTCTGAAAGGACCTTTCAAGTCGGAATTCTTTTCAGTGGAAGGTTATCGTATCTCTATGTTCACATTGATTGAAAGCTGTGTTAGTTAACTATTTGACAAAGAAGTGAGTCATGCACAATGGGACGCAGACAGGAAAGTGGAGCTGAGACCACAACCTGATCAGCAACAATTTAAGTGCCTGGTGGAGAAGGCTCAAAGTATCTAATGACCTACTCCTGCTCCTCAGTCCCATGTTCCTGTGTTCCATTCAGCCCCTCAAACCTGCTAGACAGGTGCAGTTCGAGGCTACTTACTCCTATAACCTGTTGCACAGAAACACAAGCGACCACTCAGTCCCTCAGTACTGTCCCACACGCTTTGAAGTGAATTGGGAATTGGAAAACCCAGGCTAGGTACGAAAGAGGCCCCTCATCTCTCTTCACAGAGCTTCCCCTCTCTGCAACTTGTGCTTCATTTGTTGGTCATGTTGTAGACCCAGATTCAGTGTGAATACAGCTCCCATACCTCACTCAGAGATGGCTCACAAAATCCTCTGGTCTCCCTTTCTGCAACATTCAATAAGAGAGCATTCATGAAAATAACACCCACTAACTTTCCAATAACAGAATGGGAGAACATCAGAAACAGGGACATATTGTTCATCCCCCAAGCCTGCCTTGCCCTTCTTTAAAATCATGACTGCTCTTCATCTCAAATCCTCTTTCATATCCAATTCTTCATAGCCCTCAACTCTCTGACAGGTCAATTTCCATCTACCTCCTCTTCAAATACGTTCAGTCATCTAGCTCCTAGAACACTGTTGAGAAGAGAAATCCTGACATTCAATCCCATCTGTTTGAAGAAAACACTTGCTGCTCCTTTATCATGGCCTATTGATGTGAAAAAAAGAGGTTGAGACAAGGGTTCAGGTAAAAATGACTGGCCCCGATATCAAGGCAGTGGTTAACTTTTGTTGACATCAAGGACCTTAACAAAACTGGACTTAATGGAATCAGAGTAACCTCTCCAGTGTTTGGGGCCAATCATGGCACAAAGGAAGATGGTCATCATCTCAGCCCTGGGTCACCTCTGTGGGAGAGCCTCAGGGTAGATTCCATTTCGCAAGCATGTTCAGCTGCTTCATCAATGTCTCCCCGCCCCCACCCTCCACACCATAAGATCAGAAGTGGGGATGGTCGCTGAAGATTCTACAATGTTCAGCACATTTTGTCGGCCGTCAGCTCCTGAACTGGTCTTTGTCCATGTGTAGCAGGATCCAGACTCCATTGAGCCTTGTGCTGTTAAAGTGTCCGTAACATTCATGTAACAGCACTTCCTGACACTGCACATTGCCACAGTAAAGTAAGAATTCATTCAGCACCTCGCGCTGGATTCACACGAATATGAGGAAGCCATTCAGCCCATTGACACTATTGGAGAAGAACAGGGACAGCCCATTCAGTGCCTCCAGCCTATTACTCAGTAAGGGAAGGAGTCTAGTGTGATGGGCCACACCAGAGCCCCTCAAAAATATTTGAAGGCCGTAGCGTAGATTCTAATGTTTTCGTATTTTAAAGGAAATGTAAAGTGTCTGTTCCAGATGCAGTGTGACTGGTCAAACTACTCGGTGTGAAGAAAAACACTATCTACTCAAACACGAAAGAGAAAATGAAACCAAAGAAAGAGGAATTTAGAATAACGCAATTCTATTGGACAAGTTAAAAGAACAATAGATCTAGGAACTATTACTAATGAACTGTTCCAATATAGGAAACTCCCATAAACACAGCCCTTGGCAAAAAGAAATATTCAGACACAGATTGTCACAAACATTTCTCCAATCCAGGAATTAAAAACAGCACCAAGAGAAATTTCAGACAGGGTTGCAACCAGGAAACATTCACTGAATCTTCCAACTCTGTGGAGACCCCAATAGTTTCTGATGTCATTGAGAAACCAAAACGCAGTGATCCTAATATGTGAGAGCTGGCCACACCCATTCAGGCTGCATTAAGGCCTCCCTAGCTGTTACTCAAGTGGTCTTAACTAGCCAGCTTGGTAACAATCGTTCAATCTCTCTTAAAATTTTCCAGAACAAAATAACCTCTTAAAGCTGCAACATTGTCACACTAGTCAGTACAATGAGCTGTTAAACAGGAACCAGGGGTAACCAGTCAGGACCTTAGCCCTGTCCAATCGAACGAGGTTGAAGCCAATCACTCCATTGAGTCACTTACACAGGAACAGCCGGAGGCCATTCCCACCTCAATGCACTTCTCCGGGGCAGAATTAGGTAATTATTGCTGATTCGTGATGAATGTCTTATGCCCAAAACGTCGATTCTCCTGGTCCTCGGATGCTGCCTGACCCACTGTGCTTTTCCAGCAATTGATGCTCTAATCTGATCTCCAGCATAGGCACTCTTAAGTGTCTCCTAATTGATGCTCTTAAATAATGAACAAGTGGGGCAGAGGCTGCACAGACAGACTGTTCCACGTTGTTCCTCCTGGCTCTGTTGTTTATGATACACATGTGGGACTTTAACGTGGTTTTCTAGTGGTGAGCAGGGAAGCCATATGTGTTGGGTGAAGTCTCAAGAAGGCATCTTCCATCTCCAAGAAGACAGCCTGGTGTTCTCTATGTAGGGCAGAAGCTGGTGGGAATTGGTACCTGTTTCAGACGGAAGGTATTGTGGCTGCTTTTGGGGATTGTGAGCAAACTGATGTTCAGTACAGCGTTCACTCGCCGACTGCACAAGAACGTGGGGAGCGTTAATTTAGGCATATAAACTATTAGGATAGTCACGTTAGACTGATGAATGGACTCTCTAATTTCAAATAATGCTAGTCTTGTTCATGTTGATCTTGTCTACTGCACGTCTTGTTCAGTATAACCTGTATGTCTTACTCTGTCCAAGTCTATTTCCACCCTATGATCTGTCTGGCCATGCTTACTATGATCTGTCTCCACTGCTCATAAACAAAGTGTTTCCCTGTACTGAGATACACGTGGCAATCAATCAAACCAATCAATCCTGGGTAAAGTATAGTATTTCTCTCCCTGTCACTGTCTGTTTTGGAAATAACAGATCGCTGCCACTCCTCATGTTTCAGCATCACCATTTCTTCGTCTCTCACATCTCTACACACTAAACACTCAGCTTATACACTCTATTCTCATGTTACCATCACCAGTGCCTGTGGTAAGGGAATCATTCCTTACAAAGGACATCATCTCTGTACAGTGTGCCCCAAATGCTCTCTCGGCAAGGCTCTACAACAGCAGGAAGATGGCTTTACTTAGGTACTCGAATAATCTTACAATGAAGCACAGCATACCATTTACTGCACCCATTACTTACACAGGGTTTGATTCGGAGCAGTCAGCATAGACTTGTGAGTGGGAGATCATGCTTCCCAAATTTCTTAGAGTCCTTTGATGAAGTTAGCAGGACGTTTGATGAGGGCAGAGTGATAGACGTAGTCTCTATGGAACTCAGAAAGGCCTTTGATAAGGTTCCACATGGCAGGCTGCTCAGGAAGGTTACATCTCGTAGAATGTGGGGGGAGCTGGCCAATTGGATTCACAATTGGCTTGATGGTAGGAAGCAGAGGGTTGAGTGGAAGGATGTTTGTCAGACTGGAGGCTGGGTCCATTGCTGTCTGTTATCTATGATTTGCTTGAGAATGTAGAAGGTATGATTAGTAAGTTTGCAGATGACACCAAAGTAATTGGGAGCATGATCAGTGAGAATGTTTATCAAAAATTGCAGCAGAACCTTAATCAGGTGGGAAATGGGCCGAGAAATGGCAAATGGAATTTAATATAGAAGCGTGAGGTCTTGCATTTTGGAAACTCATATCAATGTAGGAGTTTCCTGGTGAATGGAAGGGTCTTAAGGGGTGCAGTGGGCAGAGGGACCTTGGTGTTCAGGTGCACGGTTCTCTGAGAGTGGAGTCACCGGAAGACAGGGAAGTGAAGAAGACTTTTGGCACATTGGCGTTCATCAGGCAGGATATTGAGTATGGAAGTTGGGACCTTATGTTGCAGTTACACAGGAATTTGCTAAGGCCGCACTTCCAGTATTGCGTTCCGTTTTGTCACCGTGTCATGGGGAGGATGTTATTAAATTAGAAAGGGTGAAGAAGAAATTTGCAAAGACGTTGCCAGGACCCAATGGTCTGAGTTATAGGGAGAGGTTGGACAAGCTAGGACCTTTTCTTTAGCGTGTAAGAGACTGAGGGAGTCCTTATAGAGATGTATAAAATCACGAGGGGTATGGATAGGGTTAATGCTTTCAGTCTTTTTCCAAGGTGTAGAGAATCGAGGATTTGAGGGGATCAGTTTAAGGTTAAAGGGGAAGGTATAAAAGGGAACCTGAGGGGCCACTTCTTTACACAGAGGGCTGGTACATGGATGAGCTGCCAGCAGATGTGGTTGAGGGGGGTACATTAACAACATTTCAAAAACATTTGGATAAATATGTGGATAGGAAAGGACTGGAAGCGCATGACCCAACTGCAGGGAAATGGGGTAAGCGTGGATGGATATTTGCAAGGTGGACTCGAACCCCTCTGTTAATTAAACCCAAACACCCAGATAAACTCGCCTCACCTTGTAATCTGTTAAAATATGAGCGAGACAGATCTCCTACATTCCACTATTTAAACAAAAATTATCAAGTTAGTTTCTTAACTTTAATAGTGAACACTGAACAACAACTATTCACAAATACAAGCCCCTCTTTTCTTAGCTACTTACTATCTGACTCCAACTCTGTAAAAATATGCTGTTCCAACAGCACATATGAAACATTAAAATCTCAAGACCATACAGTCTCTATCTTCCCCACTGTGTTCACTCTTTCAGCTGCTGATCTCCCTGGGTCATTTTTTTTAAAATTGCAAGTAGGTTTACATGAACATGTATCTTTGATAGAGAGTGTTTGTGATGGCCAGTTTGCACTCCTGCTCTACAGCAGTTACTCTGCTGTTGGATGGCAGTGGCTCTCCCTCTATTTTCAAAATGTTGGGTTTATATACTCCCCATGATATAATAATTCTCATAATTTGATTGCTGTGCAGGTGTCCAAACAATAATATCCAAATTCTCGTTGGTTTTGGTATCCTGAGCGTTATTTAAACTCTTTGGTTGGATTTGAATGGCTGTCAAAACAGCAACCAAAACTCAGGTATCCATTTCTCAGCTAATGGTGACATGTGGAACAGTGTGACCTTTAGCTGGCATCTGTGGCTTTAATTTCTATTCAACAAAACCCGATGTGTCTTAAAGTGCCCATACATGTTTTTGGCTTCATCACATCTTCCCACTTCAGAAAATAAAATGAACCAGCAGAATGAAAAGATGGCATCATTCCTTTTCCTCTAATTCTTAATCCCAATTATATGAAATGCAAAAGTATGAATCTCAGTTATATCATTCATATTAATTCTGCACACCACTACAACACTGGAATAAGTCAAATCTTATCTACACTGCTTTCCTGTAAATCCGCGAAAACCCATCTGCTATCACATTGTAGGAGCCACAACATGTATATTTTGCCAGTTTAAAGTTGGTAAGGTAAGACTCCAATTAAATAGTCTCATATGCTGGTCTTTAAATATTCCAAAAAATGCGAGAGATTTGTCGTTGTCCACAACCATCTCCGACAATTTGTTTGTCATATACACATTAAAATATTGTCATCCAGTGTTAAACTTAATCATTCTTGTTCAATAATGGAGATTTTGTATTTTTGTTCTGGTGGATATTGAGTTTTTCAACAAGTAGCCAATTAGCCATTCAATTCCATCATCCGCTTTCTGTATCAATACATCTCTGACCCCTATATCCCTCGCATCAAACACAATTTTCAAAGGGTTTCAGAATATTTGGTGTATCTAAAACTGATGTGGTGATTAATACTGCTTTAAAATTCTCAAATGCCTCCTGGCATTGTTCTGTCCACCACAATTCTGTGTTCTTTAATAAATCCATCAGTGGTGCCAATACGCTGCTGACATTTGGAACAAACTTCCGATAGAATCCACTCAATTCCAAAAATCGAAGCACCTCTTTCTTCGAGGATGGTCGTGGAAATTCCTCAAATCCCTTCGTCTTTGTGTTCCATGGGGTCAACCTTCCGTGTCCAATGTAATGTCCCAAGAACATCACCTCTGCCTTCGTGAATTCTGTTTTCTTTAAGTTTATTACCAAGTTTGCTTCTTGTAATCGTTCAACATGCTCTGTCAACTGTAAAATGTGAGCTTTCAATCACTTGCTAAAGATCACTACATCATACAGATAAGCTGCACAATTTGTTCATCTGGCCATAACTCTGTTTCTGAGTCTTAAATGTGGCTGGTGCATTATTCATCCATATGAAATACTCGATAAAGTTTTTTGTCATCTCTGGTATCTTTACTAGATAGTTTAACTGACTCCACGTTTTTTAAAATTTGAAACGGGCCACTAAATCTGGATTTGAAGAGATTTCTTCCCACTGGTGGCAATACTAATATGTCATCCCCACGGGAAATCTTCAAAGTTTCAGTGTTTTTATCTGCCACCTGCCACCTATGCTGTGTTCTTCAGATACTGTTTAGCAAACTCACCGACTCCAGCTACTCTCTCCATTACCTCGTACCCAGGTGTGAGATTTCCTACTTCGGTTCTGTCAATTTATATTTAATTAATTTCAAAGGACCTCTCACTTCATGTACGAATGTTATCTCAAAGGAAGTGAAGTGAGTAGATTTATTTGGGGCATCGCTAATGGCAAACAATTTAATGGGGTACCTTTATCCCAATCATTTGGCCAACCATGACAGTATGCTGTTAATATGGTCTTCAGCGTCTGATGCTAACTTTCCAAGGCCCCTTGGGTTTCAGGATGGGACGCCCTTGATTTGAAGTGCTGTATGCCAAAGCCATCCATGACTTCCTTAAACAGCTGAATGGTAAAATGAGACCCTTGGTCTGACTGAATCTCTCTGGGCAGTCCACAGTGAGTAAAGAAAGCTACCAACTCCTCCACCTCCCTTTTTTCCTTGATACTCCAATAATTGAATTGCCTCTGGAAATCTGGTAGACACATCCATTATGGTCAGCAAATATTGGTTTCCACGTTTACTTTAGGAAGGCGAGCTACACAATTAATCATAACACTCGTGCAAAGTTCTTCGAATGCAGGAATTGGTAAGAAAAGTGCTGATTTTATTTCTGCCTGTTACTTATCAACCATTTGATATGTATGTCTCGTACAACAAAAATTAACAGCGTTCTTGTGCATTCCAGGCCAGTGGAAATGATTCTGAACCTTAGCCTGAGTCTTCTGTACACCTCGGTGACCGCCTGCAGTTAGTTTATGAGCTACCCGTAACACTGTATGTTACTGCTAACACAATCTGGTGCACTTCGGACCATTTCCTTTCTGCAGTAACCTATCCGGGTCTCCATTTTAATTTTATGATTCTATCTTTAAGTTAATAACGTTCAACAATATATTCTGATTCCTTTTCTGTGTGTGTGCATGTGTATGTGTGTGTGAATGTGTGTATATATCTGTTGTAAGTCCATTAGCCTTTCAGGACTAAACTCCCCTGCCTGATCCTCTGCCTGTTGACCTTTTTCCTGCACCGTTACATCAAACAGGGTGTCAGTTCACTGAGCATCAACCCATTTGTCTTTTTCGTTCGTTTTTCCTTCCTGCTGTAACTTATGACAGTGGGATCTTGTTACTACACAGTCTGGAAAAATTCCTGGGTAATTTTCTTTTAACTCACCAATTCCCTAGTCTTCCTTTGGCTTCTCCACTACAAGGGGTGCCTCTCCCACCTCACCTCCTGCTAAATCGTTCCCAAGAACAAACTGTATTCCTGGAACTGACACTCTGTTACTCACTGTCACTGTTACTTCCCTAATCTTGACTTGGCATTCCATCCAGATGTTACACAAGGGAATGCTTAATTTCTGTTCTCATTCCACATGTTAACACGGTCTTGATTAACATGCCAGAAAGAGTGAAAAAAACTTTCACCTCTTACTATTAGAGGGTGAGAGAAAGTGAGGGCTGCAGATGCTGGAGTTGAGAGTTGAAAAATGTGGGGCTGGAAAAGCACCGCGCGTCGGCAGCATCCGAGGGGCAGGAGCGTTGACGTTTCAGGCATAAATGCTTCATCAGGAAAGTGGGAGGTAAGGGAGGGGGAAGGATGTTGAAAAATAAATGGGAGGGTGGGGGTGGAGCTGGGTGGAAGGGAGCTTGGAAGGCGATAGGTATATGCAAGTGGGGTGTGATGGTGATAGGTCGGACAGGAGGGTGATAGGACTCCTATCGGTGGTAGGACAGCTGGAACCCTCAAACCGTATAGCATCAACGTTGACGTCACCAAATTCCAAATCTCCCCTCCACCAACCTCTTCCAGATCCAACCGTTCAATCTAGCACTGCCCTCTTGGACTGCCCTAACTGTCCATCTTCCTTTTCCCCTCTCGACTCCACCCTACACTCCGACATATCACTATCACTCCCACCTATATCTTCTTATTGCCTTCACTGTTACCCTTCCAAAAGCTCAGCTACTACCCTCGTATTTATCTTTCAGCCCCCTTGTCCCCTCACCATGTTCCTGACGATGGGTTTCTGCCTGATATTCGATTATCCTACTGTTTGGATGCTGCCTGATCTGTTGTGCTTTTCCGGCGCCTCACTTCTCAACTATTAGAGACTGAGCAGATCCCGTATCTCACAAATTTATAACTTCTTGTCCTTCTCCCTTTGTTCTTTCTGAGAAAACTTTATCTACAGAGGTGAATTCTTTAGAGAGATCAGGCACTGCCTCCATACCCAGCCCTTGCCTAGGCTGTGCAATTTCCTGCAGCTCCTCGGCTCCACTTGGGGTCTCCTTTACCAGTTTCACTAATGCCACTGGGCTTAGCCTCTTCTACCACATCTTTCCCCAAAGTGTCTTCCTTTAACGCCCAGCATGGTGTGTCCCAGTTTACTGCAGTGAAAACAAACAACTTTTTCCCTGTGCCCTTCTTAAACCACCAACACTGTAATTTTATGTGTTCCAGTGCCTTATCGTGAGAGCACCTGAGGCCTTTCGCCACCTTTCAACCCCCTTGGGCTTCTTTCTTCATTTGTGGTAAAATATTGTGAGCTACTGTTCGCTTTGTAATGTGTGATCGTCCCTTCTCCCAATTTCTATCCCTCACAGGATGAAATTCCTGCCAGAAGCTAAATTTCATCACATGCCACAATGCATATTTATGTGCCATTTCTGCCGCACTTCTCACTTCTTGAACTTTCGATTCATTCACATGAATTCTTACTATCTCTGGAAATAAGTCTTTTAACTTCTCCAGCAGATTAATCTCCCTTCAAGCCTCACAGGTCTTATCCATTTTTAAGGCCAGCACCCACCTGTCAAAATGACTGTGTTTAATTCTTTCAAACTCAATATAAGTCTGACCTGGTTCCGTCTCTATTTTCCTGAACTTCTGTCTATATGCTTCTAGTACCCATTCATAGCCAATCAAAATAGCCAATTTGACATCTTGATAATCTCTTGATCCCTCATCGGACAGCGCTGCACATACCTCGCCAGCTGTGCCCACCAGCTTAGTCTGAACTAGCATTACCCACACGTTCACTGAATACGACATCTGCTAGCCATTTTTCAAATGAAATAAAAAAGGTTTTGACATTTTTCTCATCGAAATATGACAAGTTACTAACCTAGTTGTATACATCCCTACGTTCTCCCTTCATCTCTATCCTGTTAATTTAACTTTCTTGTCTAATTCCCAACTTCTGAATTTCAAATCCCCTCTCTCTTTCTTTTTCCTCTCTTTCTCTTTCGTCTCTCTTTGTTTCCATTCCTTTATTTATCTTCTATGTCCAGTTGCCACATTTGCAATTTAAGTTTTTTTTTTAACTCTACTGCAATTACCTATTTCTCTGATACATCAAATTGCTTAACTAACACCATTACAATTTTAGCTTCTCTTTTCTCCCTGGTTAAACCCAATTCCAACCTATTTGCTAATTCTAAAAAAATGTCCTCCTTCTGTCTTTCTAAACTTCCTTGGAAAAGGTGGGAACCTCTTTAGTAATGTTAAAAGCTATTTCCCTCACTTTTGATTTAACCAACCACAAGTCACAAAATTAAACGAATTTTCCCACTGGTTTTATTTGAAGATCAAAGTCACTAATTGCAATGAGTTGGAATTTGCTGGGACCTGTTGTATCTCAAATCTGTTCAAGTCGGTCCAAGTGCCACACGGCAAGGCCCCAAACTGTTATGACATCAATGTCGAACCCCTCTGTTAATTAAAACCACACACCTAGAAAAGCTCACCTCACATCATAATCTGTCAAAACGTGAACGACAGAGAACTCCTAAATTCCACTAATAAACAACAAATAACAATTTTATATCTCTGCAAGTTAGGTCGCTGAACTTGAAGGTATGTTTTCAGAAGTTTCGTCACCATGAGTAGGTGACATCATCAGTGGGAGTATCTGCTGAAGTGCTGGTGGTATGTCCTGCCTCTCTATTTATAGGTCTTGGTTTCTTAAAGTGGGTGATGTCATTTCCGGATATTTTAACAAGACAATGTAGACAGGATCTAAATTAATGCGTTTATTGATGGGCTTCTGGTTAGAATATCATTCCTCTAAGAAGGTCCTGGCGTGTCTTAGTATGTGTGTGTGCTTTGTCCCAGTCAAAGTGGTGCCCTTCTTTGTCTGTATGTATGGAACATAGTGATAGTGCGTCATGTCTTTTGGTGGCTAGCTGGTGTTCTTGTATCGTCGTAACACAACAACAGGACAGTTTCAATGGTGGAAAAATGATTTTAGATACACTGTTTAATCAATGTGTGTGTGCAGATAAATCGCATTTTTCATATGTGCACAATACATTATAAATGAACAACAGAGACACAGTTAACGAAAAATGATGCATATGATGTATAAAATTGATAAAACATTAACTTGATTTGATCCTCTCAACGTTCCCTCCTTTTCTGGAATTCCCAACTCTAATCTCTCATTCTTACCAGGATGTGTACTCCAAATGCTTGATTCTGGTGTCCCAACTTATTTCAGTTAATCCCCTTTCTACCGGGACTTCAATATGTTGGCCTGTTGGGTTCTTTCCAAAGCTAGTGTATTTCATTTTATTGGAGATAAATATTCTGGCATCAGTTCAGCATTTAAACATATTACTCTGTTGTACATGCACTGTACCAAGGACCACAGCACACAGGCATTGCCAAAACATTGCGGGATGTTCATCTACTTCTTTCGATAATGTATTTTTCTCATTTTCCACATCTCCACATCTATATCCTGTTTCTCGTTCTCCCTTTGTATCTAGTTAAGAAATCCACCAATTATTCTTCGTGTCCCATCTCCCAAAACTCCTTTTTTCAGTTTATATCTAATGCTCTCTTCAAGATGTAATTTGTTTATAATTAAGCAATGTAACTACAGAGACATGCAGCAGGAGCTGGCCAGAGTTAATTGGAAGGGGAGCTGAACAGGGAAGACCATGGACCAGCAATGGGAGGAGGTTCTGGGGATAATTCGGAAGATAATACCAGAAATGCAACCCCAAGAACTTGAAACATACTCATGGGAGATCAAGGCAGCCATAAGTGATAATGTTTCAAAACAAACGAGAAAATATACAATGTGGCGAAGATGATTGGGAATCCAGAGAATTCATTGGATCTGCAACTACATAACGCTGGCATCACTGACACTACAGAGCTCTTAATCATGGTCAGGGAAAGAAACAGAGGAAAAAAACATTCACTTTAAATACAGAAGATGCTATTTCTCAAGGAAAAAGATTCAGGTGAATTAAACATTTGCATTAAGAATATTACATTTTTTTGCGGAATGTGTCAGATTGGAAGCAAGACCCAGGGAGAGACCCTCAGCAGAAAGAGAGTATGAAAATGGAAGAATTTCCACATCAGAAAACAGGTTAGGTCACTGAGTGCAGGGCTGATGGGTGAATGGGTCTCAGTGAGAATTGGAGAACTGACAGCAGAATTGCATTGCAGATATTGCAGCTCGAAACTGCGTATTCACGTAGTGCTAGAGACCACAGCAGCAGGAGAAGCAGAACAGCATTCAACCACATCCTGTAACTTTTTTGCCAGGATAACACCTCAGTCTGTCATTACCATCAACACCATCTATGGCTCAGTGACGAGTGTGGGTGAAGATATCAGAGTCAGAATCACATGAACTTTAACCTGATGCTAACTCATTAAAGCTACCAGACTTGACCAACAGATCGGATCGAAGCAATGCAGTCCTGTCACATTCAGTCATAAATGATGATGGACGATTAAACAAATGACTGGAGGAGAGGGCTCCACAAACATTCCCAGCCTAAATAATGGAACAGACCTGCACATCAGTGTAAAAGAGAAGGATGTTTTATCTTCAAAATCTTCTGCCAGAAGTGTTGAGTCGATGATCCACCTCACCCTCATCATGATGCCCACAAAATCACAGATGTCAGTCTTCAACCAATTTGATTCGCTGCACGTGACATGAAGAAACAGGTGAACACAGTGGAAAGGACACAGGCAATGGGCCCTGACCCCATTCCTGCAATAGGACTGAAGACTTGTGCTGCACCACAAGCCGTGTCCCTGGGGAAACTGTTTCATTCCAGCTCCAACTCCGACATCTCCCTGGCAATGTGAAAAATTACCAAGCGATTTCCAGTCCCTAAAACGGGAATAATTACAATCTGACCAATTACCACCTCCTCAGTCCCATCATGACAGTCAAATTGGTGGGAGTTCTTTTTGACAGAGCTGTCAAGCAGCACAGAAATAATCTGCTCAGTGTGGCTTTTGACAGGTCCCCATGTGAAGATGATGCTGTTGTGGAAATGTTACTGGATTACTAATCCAGACCAGGCTAATGATCTGGAAGTGGGTGGAAGTTAAAGACAATTAATAAAATATCGAGATCTAAAATCTGGGGTCAGTAACATTGACCTTGAAGCCAATATCGATAGCAAACAGAATTTCCTTCTCCAATGTAATTTTAGGAAGTGAATCTCCAATGATTTCCTGGGTTGGCCTAAAAGTGACTCCAAAGACGCTGACATGTCAGAAACATTTCAATGGTCTCTGAAATTGCCAAGCAAAGGCAGTCATTTGTATCAAACTACTCCGAGGTCTGAAAGGATGAAACCGGACAGAACACCCGGCATCAGCATCAATGTCGGAAAAGGGAATGGGAACACAGTCCTGTCGACCCTGCAGAGACCCCCTTCCTAACATCTGAGAGCTTGTAATAGCATTTACAGTGCTTTCCCAAGGACTGCACAGAAATACCGGGAATGGAAAACACATTTAGCCTCCCCATTCTAGTTCATGGAAAAAAATCTCCTCAATGCACTCACCCCAAATGATATACATATCTGTTAATGTGAGTAACCTTGGGAAGCTATAAAACAGATGGTGCAGTAGTACGTTTGGTCCTTCGAGTTTGCTAACCAATTCAATATAATGATGGTTTTCCCTTCATTTCCATACCGTACTCCTGCTCTCCCACCATCCATTTACTGTCTCTAAATCCTTATAAACAGTGTCTTGGTTTCCAGGTGCGAGCGAATTCCCCAGGTTCCCCAGTCAGTGAGAGCAGACATTTATTATCACCTCGATGCAGAGTGACTGCCTGTACCTAATATTGTGGCCCCTTGTTTTAGAAGTCCCAGCCAGGGGAAGTATCATCCCTGCTTCCAATCCGTCTCACCCTATCAGAGTTTTGTATATTTCACTGAGATCTCCACCCATTTTCCTAAACCCCATGGAATACAGGCCCAGTCACCCCAAACTCTGCTCCCACAACAAGCCTGTCATCCCAGAGATCAGTCTGGTCATCCTTCACTGCTCTCCATCAATGTCAGGTTTGTCCTTTATTAGGTAAGGAGACCAAAACTGCACACAATACTGCACAATGTTCAAGATGATATCTCACCAAGGCCCTGTCCAGCTGCAGTAAGACACCTTTTCTCCTGGACTCACATTCCCCTGAAATGAAGGTCAACACTCCATTTATCTTCCTCACTGCTTTCTGTTTCTGCAATATTACTTTCAGCGACTGGTGTACAAGGAGATACAGATCTTTTCAATGTTACAGCTCCCCACTTGGTGGGTCTGTGTACACTGGGCAGCGTGCCAATCTCCATGCCCAGTATTAACTTCTGGTTACTGAACTCACTTCAGTGCATGGGCCTCAGAGGTTTATGCAGAAGGAAACAACAAAAAGGAGCATACGTCCCTTTGTAGATCAACATGTTTCAACCAATCCGTTTCAAATGGTAGGCTAACAATTCATCATTTCCACCAAAGGGCACACCATCTCCTCTATCCACATTGTTCTCCATCTGTCACGTATTTACCCATTCACTCCACTTGTCTTAGTCTTCTTGGTGCCTTTTTATAACCTCCTCACCCACTCACAATCCCACATCCGTTAGTGCTGTCAGCAGGCTGGGATATATTCTATCTGATTCCAGCAACCAAATGTTTAAAGGGCATTGTGAACAGCTGGGCCCCAAGCACTGATCCCTGCGACACCTCAGCAACCATCCTCTGTTAATTTCTATTTATTTATTTCGTGAATCTCGGAGTCTCTGGCTGGGTCAGCATTTATTGCTTGTCCCTAGTTGCCCTTGTGAAACTGGTGGTGAGCTGCCTTGTTAAACGCTACAGTCCCCCTGCTGTGATTGACCTCCAATGCCATTCGGGAAGGAATCCCAGGATTCTGACCCAATGACTGTGAAGCATTTTTGATGAAGGGACAGTCAAACTGGCTGCTTTGTCCTGGATGGTATAAAGCTTCTTGAATGTTGTTGGGGCTGCACTCATCCAGGCAAATTGGGAGTCTCCTATTACACTTCTGACTTATGCATTGTAGATGATGGACAGACGTTTGGAGGTCAGGATGTGAGTTACTTGCCGCAGTATTCCTAGCTTTCGACCTGTTCTTATAGTTACTGTGTTCATGTGGCGAGACCAGAGTGTTTCTGAGCAATGATTACCCACCAGGAATCTAATACTGGGGGAATTCAGTGATAGTAGCACCATTGAATGCCAAGGGGCACGTTAGATTGTATTTTAGTGGTGATGGCCATGGTCTGACATTCCTGTGGGCTGAATATTACTTGCCACTTGTCAGCCCGGATACTCTCCAGATCTTGTTGCGTTTGAATATGGACTACTTCTGTATCTGAGGAGCCACAAATGTTGCAGAACATTGTACAATCATTGGCGAACATCCCCACTTCTGTCCTTAAAATGGAAGGAAGGTCATTGATGAAGCAGCCCTGAAGAAGTTTTCGGTCACTGCTCGAGGGACTCCTACAGATTTGGAGCTGAGTTGACTGACCTTCATCAACCATGACCACCTTCCTCCGTGTCAGGTATGATTCTAACCAGCAGGGAGTTTGCCCCTGATACCCATTGATTCCAGTGTTGCTAAAGCCCCTTGATACCACACTTAGTCGAAGACAGCCTTGACTTAAAGGGCTGTTACTCTCACCCTACCTCTGGAATTCATCACTTTTTTCCATGTTTGAACCACGGTTATGAAGTCAGGAGCTGAGTGGCCCTGGTGGAGCCCAAACTGGGCGCCATTGACCAGGGTATTGCTGAGCAGGTGCTTCTTTAAAACACTGAGACCTTCCACCACTTTATTGATGATAGAGAGTAGACTGATGGGGTGGTATTTGGCCGAATTGAATTTGTTCTACTTTTTATATACTGGAGATACTTGGGGTAATTTTCCACATAATGAGGAAAGGCCATTGTTGTAACTGTATTGAAATAGTTTGGCTAGGGGAGTGGCAAGTTATGGAGCTCAAGTTTTCAGTACTATTGCCAGAATGTTGTCAGAGTATGGACTCTTTGGAGAGTATCCAGTATCTCCAATCGTTTCTGGATATCGCGTGGACGGAATCAAATTGGTTGATGACTGGTAACTGAATTGCTGAGGACCACTGTAGGGGGCTGAAATGGATCATCCACTCAGCATTTCTGACTGAAGATTGTTGTGAATGCATCAGCCTTTTCTTATACACTGAAGTGCTGGGCACTTCCATCATGGAGGAAGGGATTATTTGTGGAATCTCTTCCTCCAGTGAATTGTTTAATTGTCCATAACTATTCTCGACTAGAAGTAGATGGACTGCAGAGCTTAGATCTGATCCGTTGCTTGTGGGATCACTTAGCTGTGTCTATCACTGACTGGTTATGCTGTTTGGCACGCGCGTTGTCCTATTTGGTTGCTTCACCAGGCTGATACCTCATTGTCAGGTGTGCCTGGTGCTGCTCCTGCCAGCCTGCACACTCCACTGAACCAATGTTGATTCTCTGGATTGATGGCAATTGTTGCGAGGGGGATATGCCAGGCCATGAGGTTATGCGGGAGTACAATTCCACTGCTACTGATGACCCACAACACCTTATGGACATCTAGATTTGAGCTGCTATATCTGTTCGAATTCTGCCCTATTCAGCACTGTGATAGTACCACCCAAAATGGTGGATGTTATTCTCAATGTGCAGGTGTGACTTTGTCTCCACAATGATTATGCGGTGGTCTCTCTTACCGATACTATCATGGACAGATACTCATGCAACTGGCAGATTAGTAAGGCTGTGGTCAAGTATGTATTTTCCTCTTGTTGGTTCCTTCACCAACTGCTGCAGAACCAGTCTAGCAGTTATATACTTTGGGATCTGGCAAGCTCGATCAGAAATGCTGTAGCTGAGATACTGTTGGTGGTGAACATTGAATTCCCCCAACCAGAGTATATCTTGCGTCCGTGCTACCCTCAGTAGTTCCTCCAAGTGTTGGTCATCATGGAGGAGTACTGAATCATCATTTGAAAGAGGCTGGTACATGGTTATCAGCAGGAGTTTTCCTTTCCCATGTGCAAACTAATGCCATGAGACTTCATGGGATACGGAGTTACCGTTGAGCACTCTAAGAACAACTCCCTTCCAACTGTATCCCACTGTGCCGCCACTTCTGCTGTGTCCGTCCTGCTGATGAGACAGGAGACACAAAGGGAAGGTAATGGGGAGTCTGGGACATCGTCATACTCATAGAATCATACATTACAGACAATGTCAGGCTATTACTTGATGAGTCTGTTTATTCCTATTCACTGTTTCATGCCAGCTGTCCCATTCTAGAAACATGTCCATATAGTCATCCCAAACCACTCAGATTTGATTTTGCAAATTGGGTTTGGAGCTTTACCAACATTTTTCGAAAAATCAAAATGTTTTACATCCATTGCTTCTCTTTCATTTGTCTCCCAGTTTGTTTCTCAAACATAATTCCCATTTCATAAATCTATGTTAGTGTTGTCTATGGCCATTCCTTTCAGCCACAATAATTTCTGCTAAAACATTTACTTACGATGTTCTATGTTCCATGTACTCTATCATTTTCCCACACCAGACTTGGTTTTTCTAGTATTGTTAGAAAGTTTTGTGAAGACAGAACTGAAGTAGTGGCTTCATAGTTCTGCCATTTCCCTGTTCCCCATTCTCTATTCTCTGGTTTCAAACTGTAAGGAAACTGCACTTGTTTTCGCATATTTCTCACATTGACACAATTTAACAAGCTATTACAGTTCACTCTTATAACGCTTATGATTATAACTCTTCAGAAACCCATCCATTCCTGCCTTAAACTGCTCAATAATTGACCTTCCACACCATACACTCACAGGAGCATGGACACTGTGCCAACAGAAATACAGCACGATCTATACTAGTCCCACTTTCCTACACCAGGCCCATAGCCTGGAATGTTATGACACTTCCAAGTGCTCGTCCATGTGCTTTTTAACGATTGTGAGGTTACCCATGATCATTCCTCTCTCAGGAAGTAATCCCAGAACCCCACACCCCGAGGTGAAAAAATATTTAAATCCTCTCTGAACCTCAAACTCTTCACTTTAAAAATGTGCTACGTTGCTCTTGACCCTCTCACTAAAAGGAACAGCTGCTGTCTATCCACCCTGTGCATGTCTCTCATAATCATATCCTTATGAATCACTGACTCCTCAGATTTCTCTGCTCCAAAGTAAACAACCCAAACTTATCCAGCCTCTCTGCATAGCTGATATGCTCCATCCCAGGGAACATCCTGGTGAATCACCTCTGCACCTTCTCCAGTACAATCACATCCTTCCTGGAATGTGGCTCCAAGAACTACATACAATACTCCATTTTTGCCGAACCAAAGCCCTGTTTAGCTCTTATAATCTACACCCTGTTTAGGAAACGCTACACCCAAGGTCCAATTTTTAACTAGTCCATTAACCTGTCCAGGAGAATGTGAACACTGCACTTGGTGGAGATCAGAGCTCAAAAAATGTGTTGCTGGAAAAGTGCAGCAGGTCAGGCAGCATCAAAGGAGCAGGGGAATCGACGTTTCGGGCATAAGCCCTTCTTCAGGAATTTGCCCGAAATGTCGATTCTCCTGCTCCTCTGAGGCTGCCTGACCTGCTGCGCTTTTCCAGCAACAACATCTTAAGCATTATTCTGTCCAGTCACATTCAGGGATGTGTGGAGAAGCACAATCTGAACTTCCCAGTGTGCTGCCATTCATTGAGTCCTCCCCTGCCTGGTTCCATCTCCCAAAGTGCATACCCTCATATTTATCAGGGTTACATTCCATCTGCCATTGATTTGCCCATCTGACCATTCCATCTGCATCTTCATATAACTTGAGGCCTTCCTCCTCACTGCTAATCACCCAGCCGATCTTTATGTCAAACATACACTTACTTATCACACCTCCCCCACTCTCCACCGAACCCCCTCCACATTCACATCGTTTTTTAATGAAAAACACAAACAATAAGGGACACAGCACTGATCCCTGTGGTACACCAGGGGACGCTGGTCTCCAGTCACACAAACTGCCTTGTCCCACCACCCTCTGCCTCCTGCCACTAAGACAAATTTCCTTGTAACTTGTCAAGTTATCCTTCATATTGTGAGATTTTACTTTATTTTTCAGTTTCCCAGCTGGAAATTTGTCAAATTCCTTCCCACAAAACTAAACATTCGACCTCCTTAAACTAATTCAATCAAACCCAGTGGATGTGACTTCCTTCTGATAAAGTCAAGATGATTATCCCTGATCAAACCTTGTGACTCTGATTGGAGTTCGATTTTCTCCTTCTCTATTTTCTCCAGTAGTTTCCTTAACAGTGATCTAATACTCGTTCGTCTATAGTTCCCTCGTCTATCTCTTCCACCCTTACTGTGAAGTGGAATCATATTAGCAGTTCTCCAGTTCTCTGGCACCTCCCCTATGGTCATATTCTAATTAAAATATTCAGTCAGGGTCTTTCCTCCCTTGACCCCAACAGCCGCCTGTGATACAACTCATTCAGACATGGAGATTGGTCCAAATTTATACAGAACAAAGCCTCCAAATCCTGTTCGTATTTTACATCAATCTGTTCAAGAGTTGTCCAGCCCATCTTTTTGAATTCTGTACCTGCATCCTTCTTCTCCCAAGTAAAATAAATGTGAAGGTCTCATGTAACAATCCATCAATGTTCTCCAATTTGACAAACAGATTGCCCGTTTGTTTCGAACAGACACTAACTGTTTGCTGATTATTCTGTTCTACTTGTCCGTGTAGAATATCATGGGATTCTCCCAGATCTCGCCTACTTGGACTTCTTCATGTCCCTCTGTTCTTTAGTCCTTTCGATGTTTCTAAGATTCACTACAATCACCTCTCATGTTTCGAAAGTCGAGATTACAGGCTGAGTTACCCCATCAGACAACCTTGCCAATTTAGGGGTTAATTTGGAGAATACCTTTTGCAGTTCCTCTGTAGTCAGTATATTCGTTCTTAGATTGGGACTCCGAACGATACACAATATTCTAAGTTTAGTCTCACCAACACTCGATGCAACTGGTGCACGACATCCTCTATCTTCCAATTACATTCACATGAATTTTTACTTTCCCATTTGCAGATGTTCTTCCCAATACCCTTCGCTTTAAATCGCTTTAACTTTTCTTATGAGCTCAGTGTGTGAGTTCTTTAAAAAAAAAGCTCATGAATATCCAACTATACGTTATCCATTAGTTCTTCATTGCCTATGTCCACAAGAATCATCTTCAAACCATTCCAAAAATGTTTGCCACTTCTGGTTTTCCTTTCAACAGTACATTCTCACACTTCCCAGTTATGTTGTTACCTTCTAAATATCTAGTAGCATGTTCTTTGTAATCGAGTCCACCAGACATCCGACTGCGGATTACAAGATAACTGGTCTGTAGTTCACCATTCCCAAATCCATCCTTTCTTAAACTGTTAGATAATATTAATAACCTTTGCCTTATCCAGATTGGCTAAATGCCTTTCGGGAATGTGTCGGAAAATAAAGTGAAAATCCGCGATGCAATCAACATGTCTATTGCTGCTTCATCTGAAATTCTTGAATGAAGTACATCTAGTCTGTCAGATTTATACAATCCAGCTTTCTTTTCAAAGATGACCTCAACATTGATAAGAATGATCTTAGACTTTACTTACACAAGTCCCATGGTCACTTGGTATTTCTGGGAGAATTTCTGGACATTCTTCCATGAAGATAGACACAAAGAAACTGTTTCTTTCCCCTGCGATTTCTCTGTTCTAAGCAATAAATTATCCTGAACGCACACCAACTGTTGCACATTTGACCTTGTTTTTATTTTTTTCACACATTGATAGACGCTTTTCAGCAATCTTTTTCACTTTCTGATTTTCTTCTCAGTTTCTTGATCATCCTTTGCTGGGTCCTACATTTCTCTGAATCCACTGGCTTACTGCAACACTTGGCATTTTTCTAAGATGCCTCCTTTCATCTAATAGGTAGATGAAGGTGGGGTTGAAAGTGATAGTCGGAGAGAAGGGTGGACCAGATTGATAGGAAGGAAGGTGGACACATAGGAACATTCAAAAGGGCGGTGCTGACTTGGAAGGCTGGAATGGGATAAGATGGGATTAGGGGAAATGGGGAAATGGGGAAATCCACTATGATCCCCTTTGGTTTGAGGATCCCAATTCAGAAGACGAGGCTTTCTTCCTCCAGGCTTCTGGTGGCTCAGGTTTGGCAATGAAGCAGGCCCAGGACCCTTATGTCCTTGGTAGAGTGGGAATGGTAGTTAAAGTGCTCAGCCGCAAGGCAATGGAGTTGTTCAATGTGGCTGTCCCAGAGATGTTCTCTGAAATAATCCACAAGTTGACCTCCTGCCGCGCCAATGTAGAGAAGACTACATCGGGTTTAATGGATGCAGTAGATGAGGCGTTCTGTCTCCCTTCGTCACCTATCATCTTCATCTATCTATCGCAAACCCAGCTACCTACCCCCTGGCGTTTTCCCTTCTCATTTTTCTCCCAGCCCCCTTGGCCCATATGCTTCATTCCTGATGAAGGGCTTATGCTTAAACATCGATTTATCTGCACTTAGTATGCTGCCTGACTGTGTTTTTCCCAGCACCACACTCTTCGACTCTGATCTCCGGCATCTGTAGTCCCCACTTTCTCCCCACACCCTCATGGCTTGCATCACTCAGATTTATAACAGTTACTTCAAATAAAACAAAAACTGTCGTGTACTCAAACATCATAAAAGAAAACCAATACATTATGGTCACTGTTCCCAAAAGGTCCTTTCCAGCAAAAATTTCAATTAGCTCTTCTGATCATTCAACACCAATTCCTAAATAATCTGATCTTGAGCTCGGTGCTCGACATACTGTTTCTGTAAAACATCTCACACGTGGTCACGAAATCCATTTTTCCCAGCATTAGCATTCAATTGGGTTAACACAGTTTAGATATAATTTAAACAGTACATTATTACTGCAGTACCCACAAATGTGTATATCTCATTTCCTGTTTTATAACATGCCCAACATTTGTATTGCAGGTTTCAATTTGATATATAACTCCCATCAATGTTTGTTCCTCCTGGCTGTTTTTGCGCTCCACCTTACTAGATTTTGTGGAATCTGACCGACGTGGGCTCTGGGGAGATTAATGATAGAGATCATCTCGCCACATCATTTATAATGTTCTCAAACTTTAATTTCTCCAGATCTCCCGTGATGCTGTGGAATGGAGAAGGACAATGACCTTCCAACAATGCTCTGTATTCCCCCAGAGAGCTGAGACAGCCCTAACCTGGGTGGGAACTTCACAGCAGGCTGGTAAAGTATTGCTGCTGCTGTACAGGGTCTTAGTGAGATCACATCTGGAATAGTGTGTACTGATTTAGTCTCTTCAATGAAGAAAGGATGTTGTAATATTGGAAACAACTCAGAGATGATTCCTGCATGAAGGTGCTAGCTTATAACGAAAGGATGGTCAGGTTGACCCAGTAGCCATTGGAGTTTACAAAAATTAAGGATGATCTTATTTCAATATAGATGACAGAAGGAGTCAACAAGTGAAGCAAATTACATAGATAGTGGAGGAATCCATTCCGTTCTCCAGCCTGTTACACAGGAACAACAGAAGGATATTCCGGCCTTTGAGCCTGTTACACTAAAACAGGACGAGGCTATTCAGCCCCTGGAGCCTGATATACATTTACAGAAGGAGGTCAATCAGCCACTCGAGCCTATAACACTGGACCCAGCGTAGGCCATGCTACACCAGTATCCTGTAACACAGCAACAGAATCAGTCCATTTAGCCTCCTCAGGTCTGTATCATAGGAACTGGAAGAGGTCACACAGTGACTGGAGATTGTTACACTGGGATATCAGGAGGCCATTCAGACCCACCGAGCCGATTTCAAGGGAATTGGACAAGGATAAAAACTATCTGACACTTCTTTCATGAGAAAGGAAGAGGTAATTCAGACACATCTGTAGTTTGGGAACAAGAGAAGACCAATCACTCCCTCGATCCCATCTCCAGGATACATGCGGAGACCGTTCACTATCTCCACCTGCTATGGAGAAGTATGAGAAGACCCATCAGCCCCTCAATATGTTAAACTGCAACGGGAAGATTCCATAATACCCAACCCCTCTAACGCATCAACGGGAGGAGGTCATTCTGGCCTTGGAGATGACAACATGGGAACACCAGAAAGACGTCACCCCATCGATTTTGTACACCAGCAGAATGCTGAGTCCAGTCAGCCACACATGCCTCAAGCAGCAATTGGAGCAGATCTCTTAAAACCTTTTGCCGATTAAACAGGATTCAAAGAAAACGTAAACGTTTTTGAATGGGAAGAAATCATAACTGTATACATTTGGGAGGAAAACGTAATGATAAACTATTGTAATTTAAGACAATTACTAGAATCCGTTGTTGAGGACATTTGCAAAGTTAAACCACAATCCATCGGAGTCAACGTGGTTTTACAAAGGACAAATCAGTTTTGAAGTGTTTGCTTGAGTTACTTAAAGATGTGACAAGAAAGGTGGATAGTAGGATTCCTGGAGATGGAATGTATCTGGTCTTCCTGAAGGATTTGGATATATCGCTTCTCCAAAGAGTAAGTGGTGAGTTCAGACAACATGGGTTTAGGAGTAATTTATTAGCTTGGATGGAGGATTGGTTATCCAACAAAATGGAGTCAGATGGAATAAATGTGTCATTTTCTTTTGGCAAATGCAATTTGTGGGGTGCCATTGATTTCAGTATTCTTTTGAGATCGATAGTATTACTGTACTCAGTTGACGGGATAGAAAATACGATACCACATTTTCAGATGACACTAACATCGGTCGGAAATTACATCGGAGTGATAATGCAAGAGATTTTAAAACATATGGATAGGTTGGGTGAATGGGCCAACATTTGGCAATGAAAGTTAAAATGAATAAATATGTGGCTATTCAAGTTGGCCCGTATAATAGAAAGACATATGATTATCTAAATGGAGGGAAAGTTCAAAGTGCTTAGGTGAAGGGGGATCTGGGTGTCTGCTTGCATATCACAGAAAACCTGCCTGTGGGTACTGCAAGTAATGAGAAATGCAAGCATAATTTCAGTGTTTATTTATAAAAGGATAGAGTAGAAAGGTAAGGAGTGTTGGTGTAGCTACGCAAGGCGTTAGTGAGGCTACAACTGGAGTACGGTTTGGGTGTCCTGCAGAATGAGGTATTTGCATTGGAGGCAGTTCAGAAGAGCTTCATTCGATGGATTCCATATTTGAAGTGTTTGTCTTATGAAAAGAAAATGAGCACTTCAGGCCTATATTCTCGAATTTATAAGAAGAAAAGGAGATCTCATTGAGGGCTGTAAAATGCTAAAAGTAATTGGAAGTGTAGATGTGGAGTGGATCTTTTTCAGGTGGCGCAATCGACAACAAGAGACTAGAGTTTTAGGATGGAGAGATGGCAGGAAAGTGAAACAGAGGCCGCGATGACATCAGCCATGATTATATTCAATGGTGGAGCAGGTTCAAGGGGTTGGATTCCTACAGATGCCCCTTGTTCTTATTCAACCCTTCGACTGTGTTGCACAGGAATCGGGAGGCCTGGGTATCATACCGGAAGCAGGCACTCAAGATACATCAGTCGCAATCAGTTAGAGAGAACGTAACCAGTAGGGTCACAGAGTGACCAGAGCTGGGTCCTCAACTATTTACAATCTATACTAATGATCAGGAGGTTGGAACAGATATACAGATGCTGAGTTTGGTGATGTCGCTGGTGATAAGCAAGAGATTAAATTATCAAGCGAGGGTGGAGGGTCGACAGATAGATTCAGAGTGGTTAAGGCAATAGATAATAGTTTGGCAGGTGGAATGTAACATGATATAACCTGTCATTTCATTTACAGTAATAATGGAAGGCAATATGTGACTGAAATGGAGAGGGATTATAGGACTTAATGATACTGTGTACTGGGGGATTCAGACATGGGAGGTTTTGCTTCATTCCTGATCGCTGCTCCCAGACAGTCCAAGTGACCCCATTGCTCTCCGTACACATGGACTACTTTGATGTGGTTGATTGGTGGTGGGGCTGATATTTTGAAACGTGCATTAAGGGGACAGCCTTTATCAAACATATATTCATTTCTTTCCACGTGGAGACCCAATGACGGTGGGAATGGCTGACTGCTTCTGAATGAAGAGACCGTGACTGCTGCCAGGACAGTGGGTATTCACCAACATGATGTACTGTGCATGGACACACTGTAACATTAATAGAGAGAGAACTCCTTCAGTTCCTCTACCTCTCCCCATTGACATGGCTACTCCACAGATGCCATGTACACCATCGGGAATCTCATTATACTGGATACACCAAGATGCTCCCTGCTGTCTGAGAAACAATGTAATACCTCATCCATCATACATATCCTCCATCACTGAATGGTGACACTGTTGTGGAGATACTGGGAAATGATGGATATGTCACCCACTCCTGCCTGGAAAGTTCTGGATCATAGAAGCTGAATGAAACTGTGACCCTAACAGCCACTGGCAGCACCATCCTCCTCCTGGTGTGAGGCTGCAGGTCGTGTTGAAGGAGGTGACACCGCTCTGTGACCAGCTCCTTGTTCAGTCAGGGCACCTCACACTCTGCTCCTGGGTTAAGTGGAGCTTGGGAAGCTGGTCATGGAATACTTGGGGTGGATACAGCAGATCCCTTTCCCCACACACACTCACTGCGTGGTTTTAGAGCTCCCCCTCTCTGAAGCCTCTGCTCCATTTGTTGTTCATGTTACAGACCCAGAGCTGTAACTACAGTCCCAATGCTCCATCCCGAGTTGGGTCACCAAATCCTCAGGTCTCCCTGAATGTCTGAGGCAGCTCACAGCACAACCTCCAGCAAACGATCCATAGCCCCTCCATTAACTTTTCAAAAGCAGGAGTCAGTCAGAAACCCCTCAGCTACAAGTGTTGTGGAGCAGACCAGATCCCCGCAAAATGTTTTAAGAAGGCCGCTTAGACCCAAACCTTTCCTTACTTTAAACATAGATGTGAAGTGTGCGTTCCAGATATGTTGTGACTGGTCAAACCTCTCGACATTTAGCAAAATATAATGTATTCAAATGTTTTATTTAAAATCCAATCGAAGAAAAGAATATTTTGGGATAGCTTATATATTGGAACACTTACACATACAATAGATACCGTACCTTCTTGGTATACACCGCTTGGCACAAAGATATATTCAAATACAGATCCTTGCATGCAGTTTTCTGATTCTGGAGAAATCAACATCAACAGAGATCTCAGAGAGAAAAGCAGCTGGGGATCACGTATTGGAACTTCCAACCCTTTGAGGATCCCCAACAGCTTCTGAATGCTGCAGCTAAAAACAAAATGAGAAAACTTGGTCTGTGAGAGCTGGCCACTGCCCTTCGATTGTTACCACCGTGTAATGAAACCTAAATGCCTCCTCAGTTCTTTAATTATACTGTGTTCAGACAGCAGTTCTGCACCTCTGCCTTTAGAACCTCTCTTCAAAAACAGCCTAAGAGAACATAACCTCTTTACAGTGATATTAAACCCACAAATCACCTTTAATAAAATGATCTATCAATATACAAAGATGGATTAATTTTAGACCTCCTAATCGTCCTCTATTAGCAGACTGAAATGTATATATACTACATTGACTCTGAGCATACAAATGTTCACAACTTCGATTTCTAGCTTCGATTTGAGTCATTTTACTCCTGCCACAGAATGCCTTTGTCTTTCTTCATCCAAGTCTCCACAACGTGTCAAATATTTGGTTTCTCGCCCTATCAATGGTATAATTTCAAATTGAATGGCAGCAATAATAACCTCAATCGAAACAGACTGGTATTCTTCTCCCTAAACTTCTTCAAAAACTTTAAGGGGTCACGATCAGTGATAAAGATTTGTCTCATGTATGTTATTGGCAATTTAAATGCTGAAATGTTGTAATGCCAACACCAAGCTCAAGGCCTCCTTCTCCATTGTGGAATAAATCTGTTGATGTTTCCACCGGACGCTCCAATCACACATTACATAATGGAGCACTTCTCATCTCTCCAATAGTCCCTCTGAATGGCATAGCTCCTCATGTCTCAGCATAAAAGAATTACATGCCTCTGTGCCTCTTAATGCTGTAACCCCTGTACCTGCTACTCCTGGCCTATGCCAATAAACCTTACTCTCACAGGGATATGTTTTAAGAAGATCTCAAACATTCTTCTCAATCCCTCACAGAAACCAGACTATGATTTCTGAACCAAATCATTATCATCAGCCATTTCAGCTTCTAATCTTGCCGTTTTAACTCTCTGCTCTTCCACACGAGTTCTCACGACTGCAGGAAGTGAATTGTTGTACTTCTCCAAAATAAGAATCTCTCTAAGAGTGCCATTGGTTTGCTCTGGTTTTAATACCCTTCCCACTTTTCAAAATTACTTTATTCGATTCTTTCAAACTCAATGTGCGTTTAACCAGGGACACTATTTAGATTCCTGAAACAATGTCTGTCGGCTTCTGGCACAAGCTCATATGCACTTCAGATGGCTTTCTTCACCTTCTCCTACTCCCCAGACACCGCCTCGGATACGGATGCAAATATCTATCAGCTTTGTTTGAATCAACTAAATCCACATGGTCACTGGGCACTGCATTTGTTTAGCCACTTTCTCAAATGGAATTAAAAAGGCTCCCCCATTCTTCTCATCAAAATTAGATAATGCCTGGGTTTATTTAAACAGATCTCCATCAGGCCTTTGGCTACTATGGGGTTGCTCATCCTCACTGTCTTCCTTATCCAGCCTACCGTCTACCTTCATCTCAACTTTCCTCTCCAATTACTAACGTTTGAAGTTGAAGCTCTCTGCTTTTCTTCTCTCTTTTTCTTTCTTTCTTCTTCATTTCCTTTTCTTTTATTTCTACTTTTCATCATAATTCAAACTGTTTCAATACCTTCTCATGTTCAAGGCGCCTCATTTGAAATTGAATTCTAGCCATTTCCAAAGGCTCTGATGGCGTTTCCACCAAATGTAATTGCCAAGCTCGAGCTGTAATTATCTCTCATTTTCTCACAGACAAACACAGCCCCAACTCCAGCTTGTCTGCCAATTCCTACAGCTTTGCCTTCATTTCCTTTTGTAAAACCCCCAACTTCACTTCTTCCACACCCAGAGAACTCTTAACGACTGAAATAATCTTTATACACAAAACACTGTTTAAACCATCCGAATTCAACATCCGGAACCAAAGACACTAACAACTACTATACGTAACTTTTGAACCCAATACTCTCTCGGTGCATACTCTCCAGTGTCTGCATGAGCTTAGTCTGGATGCTCTGGTTTCCTCGAAAACCCAAAGATGTGCATGTTAGGTGAATTGGTCGTGGTTAGTTGTTCATAGTTTTCAGGGATTAGTGGGTTATGCGCCTTAGTCGGGGTAAATGTGTAATAATAGGGTAAAGGAATGGTTCTGGGTCTGTTATTCCTCGGAGGGTCGGTGTGGACTTGTTGGGTCGAATGGCCTGTTTGCACACTGTCGGGATTGTAATTCTAAACCCAATTTAGTATTATCGATTTAGAACCAGACAAGAGACCCAATTTGTTATAGACCAACCAGACTGACTCAAACTAGTTTACGGAGGTAGTTTGGATACGAACCTTTTCTTATTTTATAGGTAGATGAGAGTTGGGTGTTCCAGATGTGATGGTACTCGTCAAACCACTCACCATTAAGGAAAACACAACCTACTTAAAGATTCCAATGAAAATCCATAGAAAATGAAGAGGAATTTAGAATAATTTAACTATTGGAAACCATAACCAAATAATGGATACAGTACCTTCTACAAGTGAACTGTTCCAATATACCAACATCCCATAAACACATCTCTTGGAAAAATGGAACATTCAGACATACATTCTTGCATACAATTCTCCAATTCAGGAGGAAACAGTATCAAGTCAGGTTTCAGAGAGTAGCAGCTGGGGATAAGTTACTAGGCCGTTGTTCAGTAGGCAGTTTGGATTTAAGATCTTAGTTAAAGAAAGGAAAAAATAATCTTTTTTTTAAAAGAGACCACATTGTCACACACTTTAGATCCCTGGCCCTTTATTTGAGGGGCTTCCTCGATCGGAAGATCACCTGAGAGGGACAAATACAGGTACAGACCAAGTTACAAGGCTGTGTCTCATAAATTCTGAAACACCCCTGTCCATGGACCATCACATGGGACATACCGGGAAGTGAAAAACAGCCTGACACACACCATTTCCCTGTTTCTGAGCTTCACAATGCCAGCACTCGATACACTAGAGAGCCATAAACAAAGGCCAGGGAAAGAAACAGAGGGACAGAAGATTCACATTAAAGACAGAATTAGACAGTTAATTAACTGAAAAGATGTTGTGGAAATATGGGGGAAAAGACAGGGCAGTGGGACTAACTGGAGAAGTGAGAATCTTCGAGAGTAAACTTAAAATAATGAGAACATTAAATAAAGGCATTGTAAGATCAGCTGGAATGGTTCGTTACATCAAATTCTGAATCTGCTTCACAGAACACCACAAACAACATAAACTGGGACAAGATGACAGCCCAGCATGGAAGGCTGTACAGACCATGCTCGTGTGTTGCTCAGTAAACTGCACTATCTGACCAGCATAGAGAGTATTGCAAACTTTACTATCATATGCTAACTATACTCGCATCAAATTACTGCAATGTGGACAATGAGAAGGTTTGCTGTGTGTGTGTTCATCAGAGACTGAGAGAGAGTGTGTGTGTGTGCGCGATTGGCGTGGTTGAATGCGAAACTCATTGTTTGAGAAGGAACGCACATGGAGGAAACTATTTTAAATACAAACAACTGGCAGGCTTTTTGTTCATTAACAGAGAGGGAACGAGAGAAGTTTCATGGACAGATACGGTAAAGTGTTTGAGAATGTCAAAATAAAGGTATTGCCAGGAAAAAAAAGCAATATACATCAGCGTGCACATGAATGACAGATGGATGGGAGTTTGGTGTGAGTTCGAATCAGATTTGCTTCGGCAGGTTTGAAGCCGGGAGCGTCAGCAGCAGATTATTAACTTCATTAAGCCTGTATTTCATAGCTCAAGCTTCAAACAGCGGATGGACTAAACCAGTGAGATATATTCGGGAGTGGTGGGTATTTCAAGCAAGAAATGGTCAGGGAATGGTGTCATGAATCAGCTCATGGTCAAAGGGATCTCCCACAGTTGTGACTCGTCTGCTTCAGTCGCAAATATTGGCCAGGGATGGGATGGAAACAGTGGCAGGAAGTGGAGTTTGTAACCAGAACAGTAGAGAGTGACCTCCCTGTTCTTAATATTTAAATAACAAAGGCAATGATACAATAAATTGTAGTTCTCCGCTGGAACTGAGTAGGTCAACATAGAGAGTAACACTGCCAGTTCAGAGAGGGAGACAGTCATTGAACGCATGCATTGATGTAGTTAGTAGTGGTCTGTAGAGTAAATATCTGGAATGAGAGTTTCAACAGTAAAATAATAGTGACAAGAAGTGTAGACGATATAAAAGAACAATAATACAGTCATAATCGATTTTTAGATCAAAAACATCTAGACGTTGACACTTACCAGGAACACCAACGATAACAAGGAAAAGATAATAAAAATATTGAATAATGAGAAGAGCATAATAGATCCGCCATGATAATGACCACCAATAAAATGCAGAAAGATGCCAAACATAAATGTATGAATTCCTATCTATTGTTGGAACTTGCCAGTCTAATGTTTCCAGATTCTGATACATTTTTGGAACATTCCAGTCTCATGTTCTCAGATACTGATCTCTCCTCCCCCTCTCTCTGGGTCTGCTGCTCCCTGTCAGTGCTTTCGGTGATGCTCCCGCTCATGTTATGGGATAACACATTGAACGGCGCCCATTTATTATTAAAAGATGGAAACCCTCCACTGAGATAATTAGAATCCATGGAGATTGGCATTAAGCACAGTCACTGAACAAACACTGGGACAATTAGCAAAGGCTACGACAACGGATGAATGGGCACTGCAAAACAATCAACAGACAGGAGGGTTCCCTCCCAGTTGGGGAACACTTCAGTGGTCCTGGACATTCAACCTCGGACTTTCTGGTGACCATCATTCAAGGCGGACTTCAGGACTGGCAGCAGCGAAAGGTGGCCCAGCAGAAGCTGATAACAAATTTCGGTTCCCATAGGGAGGGCCTCAACTGGGGCCTTGGGTTCATGTCACATTGCAGGTGACCACCATTGTACTATACACACACACACACACACACACACACACACACACACACACACACACACACACACACACACACACACAGGCACTCCTATACACACACATATGTACGGACACATATGTACACAGATACACACAACCTTACAGACACACACACTCTCACAGGCATCCGCTGAGAGACTTAGACCACTCTACACTCATGCATACACATATATACTCTCTCTCACTGATACTCAAGTCCCCCACCCAGACACACACGCACCCCCTCACAGACTTAAGACACTCTACATCACTACACACACATATACATCCCTCTCACACTCACAACCCCCAACTAAGAGAAACACACACATACAAACCGACAAAGACCCACAGACACACATATATCTTATGTGGTGAATTTGTACTTGCAGAGTTACATTGTACTTTGCTCAAAAACTGCATGCATTCATGTAGAACTCTGTTATCTCACTTTTCAGATTAGAATTAATCTAAACATTATGCTATAGACAGAGAACAAAGGGGCTAACACCTTCAAAATATTGTCTAACTAACACTCGTTGTTACTGCTAACCTGAGAATGCAACTTTAAAAGAAAAAGGTTTTATAATTTACACATGAAAGAAATGAAACTATCATGATTTTCGAACAGATGAAAGACTCAACAAACAATCAAGGTATTTTTCAATGGATAATTTCAGTCACATCACACTGTAAACTTTTGCGATAAATTCTGTGCCTTAGAAGTGTGTCCTCCACTATCACCTTATGAAGGAGCAACGCTCTGAAAGCTAGTGTGCTTCCAATTAAACCTGTTGAATGAAAACCTGGTGTTGTGTGATTTTTAACATTGTACACCCCAGGCCAACACCGGCATCTCCAAATCATGACTAAACAAACAGGCTCAGTTAACCAGTTCCACACATCATTTTTCATATCACTATAAAAGGGAACATTTACCAGGTTTGGATGGAATGGATGAGGGTTGCTGAGGGATGGACCAAAAATCTTTAAATCTTTTGAATCTTTTTTTAAAACTTGTATATGAGAGTATTAAAAGGCACTGCAGTGGTCTATATGTGTTCCACTCTGTTTATGAAAGGAGGCAGTTATAAAATAACACATCAGCTGCATAAAAACAAGTCAGGTGGGCAAGTTTCTGGATACCTTAACCCAAAGTATAATAATTATTGACCAGTATGAGGCTCCTCCTGGTTTTAAGTGCCCTGTTATCAAATCCTTTCATAACCTTGAGACAGAGCATTGAGATTGCTGCTCAGCAAAATGCCGAAGCAATTCTGTCCCTATGGGCCTCTTACAAAGGGATACGAGAAGGCCATTCAGCCCATATTAGCCTGTTGCTACTTGAAAAGGTGGAAATCTAGAATATTGTCACATTTTGCCAACAGAATCATTCAAAACGAAGAGATATGTCACTGCAGCTGTATGAGGTGTTACTGAGAGGGCACCTGCAGTACATTGTGTTGTTTATGCTTCTGTAACTGAGAAGGGATGGACCTTCAGATACAGTTTAACGGCTGCTCGTAACCCACGGGTTGCTGTGTCATTTAATTTCTCGGGTCTGTTACACAGGGATAGGAGGTGGCTATTCAGCCTCTTGAGCCTGTTGCAGAGGGGCAGGAAGTGTTTATTTAACTTCCAAGTCTGTTACGCATAAATATTAGTTTTAAGTTAGTTTTGGAATAGGAAAGACCTGATGTAAACATTAAAGTTCTAACTTTGAACAAGGCCAATTTTGAAAGTATTAGGAGAGCCCTGTGAAAGGCTAATTGGAATACCCTATTCACAGGTAAAGGGAAGGTTGAAAAATGCAAGACCATCAAAACTTGGTTTCAGAGAGTCCAGAGCCAACGTGTTCCTATTAGTGAGAGGGGCAAGGCTGGTGCGTGCAGCGAGTGCTGGATGGCTCGAGATATTGATGGTCTGATCAAGGTAAGGGAGGAGGCATATGTCAGGTAAACGGAGCTGAGATCAAGTGAATCCCGAGAGGTGTGTAAGGGCAGCAAGTGTACAGTCAATGGGGAAATCGGGCCAGAAAAATGTGGACAAGGGCTGGCTTTAGAAACACGATTAACGAGGTATTGAAGAAATTATACAAATTCTTTAATGTCAAATGATTAACTAGGGAGAGAATAGGGCCCCTTTAAGATCAGTAAGGCTACCTGTGCATGGAACCACAGGAGATTGGAGGGATACAAAACATGTATTTCTTCTCAGTATTTAATGTGGAGGAGGTTACAAGAGCGAGAGAATGAAGAAATATATAGTGATACCTTAAAGTGTCTATATTACAAGGAGGTGTTGGATATTTTAAAACACATAAAGGTGAACAAATCCCTGGGACCTGGGCAGTTGTATCCCAAATATTTGTGAGAAGCTAGGAAAGAGATTGTTCAGCATTTTGCTGATATATTTGTCGCATTGATTTCCACACGTGAGGTGTCAAAAGACTGGAGGGCTGCTAACATAGTGTCATTATTTAAGAAGGTAAGGGAAAAAAAAGGTAAGTATAGATCGGTGAGCATGACGTCAATGGTGACTAAATTGTTGGAGGGGATTTTGAGGAAAAAGATCGATATGCATTTTGAAAAGACAAGAAGTGAAGAGGGGCTTTGTACATTGGAGATCACACCCCACTAACTTGGTGGAATTTTTTGAGGAAGTGATGAAGATGATTGATGAAGACAGGACAGTGAATGTTGTCTTTATGGAATTCAGTAAGAAAACCAAACTGTTCTACATGGTAGACTGGTTAATAAGGTTAGACTGCCTGGGATCCAGGGAGAGTTCGCCATTTAGATCCAAATTTTTCTTAAGTATTGGAGACAGGGCGTGACAGTGACATTTGTTCATTAAACTTGGAGACCTGTGACCAGTAGCGTGCCTCAAAGATCAATAGTGGGTCCACTGCCTTTTGTCACTGATACAAATCATTTACATTTGAGTATATGAAGTATGGTCAGTAGGTTTGTAGATAACAACAAATTTGTTGGTGTAGTTGACAGTGAAGAATGATCTCTCAGACTATAATGGGACTTTGTTTAGGTGAGCCGAGGTGTGGCAGATGGAGTTTATGTTAAATAAATGTGAACTATTTCATTTTGGCAAGACAAATTAAGGCAAGACATATAGGTAGGGTTCTGTCGAAAGCTGCCAATCAAGGAGAACTCCATCGAAATTATCGAATTCCTACAGTTAGGAAACAGGCTCTTCGGCCCATCGAGGCCACACCGAACCTCTAAACAGTATCCCACTGGACAAACCCCTACCCTATCCCCCTGAGTCTGCAGTTCCCATGGCTAATCCACCTCACCTACACATCCTTGGGTACTTTACGCAATTGAGCATGGCAAACCTCCCCTTATCTGTATATCTTTCCACTGTCGGAGGAAAACATAACATTCGGAGGAAACTCATGCAGACACGGGGAGAATGTGCAAACTCCACACAGGCAGTCATTCAAGGATGGAGTTAAACACAGATCGCTGCGCTCTGAAGCAGCAATTCTAGTCACTGAGCTACTGTGTTACCTGGTGGCGCAGGTTCTCTGTTCCTTGAAAATACCGTCACAGGTAGACAGCGCAGTGAAGAAGGCATTTGGTGATCTCCCCTTTATTGGTCCGTGCTTTGAGTCTAAACATTTTCATGACATGATGCATCTGTCCAGGACATTGGTTTGGCCACTTTTGTAATATTGTCTTTCATTCTGTTCTCCCTGCTGTCGGAAAGATATTGTCAAACTTGAAAGGGTGCAGAAGAGACTTAAAAGTATGTTGCAGATGTTGGATGGTTAGAGTCACAGGGAGAGTTTGAACAGGCTGGGACTATTTTCAAGTGTTGAGGCTGAGGGGTGACCTAAAAGGGGTTTATAAAATCATGAGGGGCATAGATAAGGTAAACAGTCAACGTATTTTACCCAGGATAAGCGAGTCCAAAATTAGAAGACAAAGGTTTCAGGTGAGAGGAGAAAGATTTAAAAAGGAACATGAGGGACAACATTTTCACACAGAGACTGCTGTGTGTATGGATTGAACAGACAAAAGAGGTGGTGGAGGCAGATAGAGGCACACCATTTAAAAGGCATTTGGATGGATACAAGCATGGGAAGTGTTTAGAGGGAGATGGGCCAAGTGCTGGCAAGGGGGACGAGATTTATTTAGGATGTTTGGTCGGTATGGATGATCAGACCGAAAGGTCTTTTTCCGTGCTGTACATCTCTGAAACTCTATTGCCTCTTGAGTGTATGACACAGGAACAGGAACAGGCAATACAGTCACTTTGTTTGTTCAATTACTGAGAGTAAAATACAAAAATACATCATTCAGATTTTGATGGTGTTTTACAGAAACGGGGAAAGGCTTTTAGTCAAGAGAAGCTGTAAGGAATGTGAAGGGGCCATTCAGGCGCTCGACTCCATTACACAGGAGCAGCAAGTGAGCACAGAGCTATTGGAACCTGTCAGTCAGTCGCAGGAGGGGGACATCTACTTTCACAAACCTTGGATCAGGAGGCAGTCACTCAGCTGCTCAAGATTGGGACACAGTAACAGGACGCAGTCATTGAACTGCTTGAAACTGTGACACAGGGACAGGAGGGAGTCACTCAGAGCTCGAAACTGGGGCACAGGGAAATCTGGAGGTTGTGAGGACCCAGCATCCTGTTATGCAAGGACAGCAGGAGGTGACTCACTCCCCACCAGGATGGGACACTGAGAGAGAAGGGGAGTTTGCTTGGAACAAACAGAAATATATGAATAGGTTGCATCAGTGGTCCGTTCAATCCTGCCCCACCATTCACTGTGACCACGGCTGATCTGATGGTGATTCCTTCATTCCATTTTACGGAGACCTCCCTCTCTGCAGCCTCTGCTCCGTTTCTTGGTCATGTTGCAGACTCAGATGCTGCAACAACACTGACCATGACTCATCCAGAAGGATGGGTCTAACAAGATAAGTCAGGATTTGAGGGGTCCAATGACAAGAATGAAAACTCAAAATAAATGTATTGTCAGATGTTTCGTACTCTCACATTCGCAATCCAACTCGCATAACCAGCCCATCCATTACATAATCAGGATGGAGCACTGTGTAGATCCGGCTCGTGTACAGCTGTATGCAACCCAGCAATGTCCAGAGTGAAACTCTATGCAGCCCACCAATGCTTGATTTATAATCCTGGACTTAATGTTCAGTGTGAGGAGCTGTGCAGTCCGCACTGGGTCATTCATATATAAACCCAGGCTGTTGCATTGTTTGGTAACACTGTATTAGATCACTGCCCAGTGTGGTGAAAAATGTAACCAATGCTGGAAGTGACAGAATGTGCAGTTCCCATCCATTTACAACTCCATATCTGTACTGTACCTTGACAAAGGGTGCTGCGAATATGAAAATCAATGTGAGGATGAGATATAAATGGAAACAATTTAAATACCAATAGTTCTGATTAAGGCGCACATCACTCTAGTATTTAAAGTTGAAATAACTGAGATAATATCCAATGAGGTTTTGTGAAGGGTACAAAGAATTAAGAGGGGGATGGTGATGGTTGCACTGTAAGCCTCCAAATAATCAATGGGAATTATAGGAACAAAATTTCAGGGACACTGGCGAGACTTGCAGGAGTAATAGGGTTGTCATAATAGGTGATTTTAATTTTCCTAACATAGACTGAGACTTCCAGATGGGTTAAGAACTTCGATGGAACTTAATTTGTTAAGTGTGTTCAGGAAAGCTTCCACAAGCAATATTGAGAAGTTCGTATTTGGGAAGGGACAAACTCGAGCTACTGTTGGAAAATAAGTTCAGATAGGAGACGGAGGTAAAGTGGGCGAGCATTTTGGGAATAGTGACTAGAGCTGTACTAGTTTTAAAATAGTAATGGTAGGGACAAAATTGGTCCACAGATTCAAGTTCTAAATTGGCGCAAGGCGAATTTTGTTGGAATTAGACAGGGGATTGCAGGGGATGATTGGAGTAATTTGTTTCCAGGTAAAATGATCCCGGGCAGGTGGGAGGGCTACAAAAGTGAGATAGCTCGAGTTCAAGGTCAAAATGTTACTGTGAGGGTGAAGGTAAAGTGAGGCTGGAAGCGAGAACCCTGGATAACAAGAAATATTGAGGCTCTGACCAGAAAAAAAAATGAGGCGTGGCTCAGGTACAGGCAGTTCGTATCAAGGGAATCCCTGGAGGTACACCGGGGATAGAGGAGTTTACTGAAGAAGGAAATCAGCAAGGCGAAAAGGGGGTATGAGATAGCCATGGCTGAGCTGATTAGTGCGAATCCAAATACAGTATAGACAAGAAAAAGAACAACCAGAGAGAGAATACGACGCCTTAAAATCCAAAATTGGCATGCATGTGTAAAACCTCAAGAAATAGGTGAGGTCCTCAATTTCCCCTGTGTGTTTATCATGAAGAAAATCATAAAGACCTGTGACGTTTGGGAGGTTAGTTGTGATATCTTGGTACAGTCCATATCACAGTAGAGGTGCTGATGGACATATTAGAATTCATAAAGTCAGATAAATCTCTTGGTCCTGACCAGATATATCCAAGAGCAATGCAGGTGGTGAGAGAAGACAGTTCAGGGGCCAAGGACCCGGAAGACTGGGCGGTAACAAATGGAGTGCCTTCTTCAAGGGGGGTTGCAAAGAAAAACCTGGGAAATATAGACCAGTAAGCTTCACATCTGTTTTCGGTAAACCGCTTGAGAAGGTTCTGAGATATAAGATATGCATGCATTTGGAAACAACAGAGTTTGACTTGGAGCAGTCAGCATAGCTTTGTGCGTGGCAGATCATGCCTTAGAATTTTTGTTAGAGTTTTTGAGGAAGTGACTATAAAGGTTGACATGGGCAGAGTGGTGGACATAGTCTATATGGATTTCAGTAAAGCCTTTGACAAGGTTCCACATGGTAGGCCGCTCTGGAAGGTTAGATTACATGAACTCCAATGTAAACTGGCAAATTAGTTACACAATTGTCTTGACGTTATGAAGCAAATGGCTATGGTGGAGGTTAGCCTGTCGGACTGGAGGCCTGCGACTAGTGGAGTGCCTCAGTGTTCGGTCCTGGGCCCATTGCTGTTCGTTGTCTTATACCAATGATTTGGACCAGAGTGCACAACACAAGGTTAGTAAGTTTGCACATGACTCGAAATTAGGAGGCATTATTTACAATGAGAAACTTTACCAGAAATTGCAGCAGTAACTTGGTCAGCTGAGGAAGTGGGCTCAGAAATAGCAATTTGAGTTTAATACAGATAAGTGTGACGTCTTACATTTTGGAAAGTCAAATCCAGGTAGGAGTTTAATGCTGAATGAGAGGGCCTTAAGGAGTGTAGTTGAACAAAAGGACGTTGGAGATCAGGTGCACGGTTGTCTGAAATTTGAGTCACAGATACACAGGACAGTGAAGAAGGTTGTCAGCATACTGGCCTTCATCAGCGCATTAGGTATAGACTTTGGGACGTTATATTGCAGTTGTACAGGATGTTGGTAAGGCTGCAGTTGGAGTATTGTGTTCAGTTCTGTTCACCTTGCTCTAGAAAGGATATTATTGAACGAGAAAGAGCGTAGAACAAATTTCCAAAGATGTTTCCTGGGCTAAAGGCTCTAAGTTATAGGCAGAGGTTGGACATGTTAGAACTTATTTATTTTCAGCGTAGGATACCGAGGGGATTCTTATTGAAGTGTAACTCTTATAAAAGTATAAGAGGCGTGCATGGGGTGAATACTTCAATTTTTTTCCCAAGGTTGTGGAATCGAGGACGAGAGGACATCCATTAATGTTTGGAAAGGAAAAAAAAGTATATGAAAAGGAACCTGAGGGGTAACGTTTTTACATAGAGTGTGGTATGCATACAGACTGAGCTGCCAGTGGAAGTGATTGAGGTGGGTACAATAACAACATTGAAAAAGCGCAGATAGGTAATGATTAGAGGGATACAGAACAAGGGCAGGGGAATGGGGTGATTCTGGATGGACATTCTGGTTGCCATGGTCCAGTCATACTGGGAGTCTCGTGCAATATGACTGTAAATGAGTGTGTTTTGGAGTGGAAACAGAGTGGGGGAGACTGAGTAAAAATGTCATTGAAGGATATGTTCACAGGTTTCAGAATGCTGAAATGAAGACATTTCGATAGTATCAAACAACACGGTTCAGTTCTTTGAAGAATGATGAGTGAAAGGGATATTGCTGTGAGTTCAGGCAATGGAGACTTTTGGATGAGAATTTGTTCTGCAGCTTTGTAACTAGGAGTGAGGACAGCAGAGTCTTCGCCTCACTGGACTGAATCTAACAAAAAACTGTCTCAGTGACATTTTCATTAAGTGTGACAGGGATTGTCTGCACGAGGCTGAACTACTTTCCTGGTGCTATCTTACCAAACTCATCTCATTAACTATAAACCCCACTCCATTGTGTCCCTCTCATACAATGCCAGCTCGATTCTCCCACCCATCATGACTGGAGGTACTCAAAATCGCCCGGATGCTCCTGGATATTCCATGACCCCTGACACTGGGGCCATCTTTAAAAGGCCAAGGGACACACGGTTGAGCTTTCTCAGTTTGCAGCTGCCCTGCAGAGTTTACCCTGAGCATGGCAGATAAGGGGAAATTACATCACGGTTTTCGACAGGGGTACGGAGGTCCTGGTGGATGGGCTAGTACAAAAGGGGACCATTCTTTTCCCAGAGGGATCACACCACCAGACCCACCGAGCCTGGTCTGAGCTCACCACCCAGCTCAGTGCAGTATCTGCGGTCTGAGTAAATGTCCAGCAAAACAGGACAAGCTTCAATAACCTTCCCCACTCTGTTAGGATAAGGGTCACCATATTCTCTCTGCTCCCTCACACTCACTGTATGTCTGTTATAGCCCCGGCTCCCAAACAAGGCTCATGCTCTCCCACTCTCACTACTGCATACAGCACCATCCCTCTCTTTCTCTCTGCATCTCTAATGCCCCCCACAGAGTTATAGAATATTCTGGAGAATGCCAATTATGGAATTTTCCAGATCATGTTCCAACTTATTCCCAGTTGCAGGAAAACGGTTGTGCCCCAGTGTGTGACATGTAAGAGGATGGAGTAGAGATGTACATTTTTCAAATCACACACAATTGAAATCCATCATGAGGCCATTCAGTACTTCATTCATGCTCTAATATTCAATACGTTTGGAGGTGAAATGATAGTTTTCTCAGCTCCACGTTACAGGAACTTTCAGTCATTCAACTGCCAGCTTCCTGTTACCGAGCAGACGATTCTCAGAAACTTTTTACCCAGTGTTTCTTCTAGCATGTGTTCCGATGGCATTTCCCATGGGGACAGACTCCTCGAACAATATATTTCATCTGCTTTCTAAATTCATACAATAGTCAGCATGCTTTCCACAGACCAATCAAAAACATGCACTTAATTTATGGTTATCGATATCCAATCACAATTAGACATTCTGATTATTTCACTTTTCTCACCTTGTTGTATTCAGTAAAAGAAAGCTTCCAAACACTTGTGTCAATGTAAAATACAATTTCTAGCAGAGAACGTTTTTATCCTCAGCCGTTATCATGACGATTATCTCAAATATACCTTTTTTGTATCATGAATGTTTCTCTTACCCTTTGTCTGTGACTGATTCTGTGTGTAACAGTTACACAGTCTCCCACTCAGTTGGCTGGATGGTTGGTTTGTGATGCAGAGGAAGGACACCAGCGCAGGTTCAATTCCCCACACTGACTGAGGTTACCATGAAGGGGATGCTCTTTCAACCTCACCCTGTCACCCAAGGTGTGGTGACATTCAGCGTAAACCACCATGAGTGATATATCTAATGAGAGCTCTTTGGGCCTCTATTCTATCAATGTTAGCATTTTAATTTTTAAAAAAATTTTGACTGAAAAATAGAGTTTTATTATTATATTAAAACAATAACAAAACAACTCAAATAACTGAACAATATTTCACCCATGTGCATGTACATACAAAATAAGTTAAAGTCTATAAACGGACAGAAGAAAAACAAAAATAAACAATAAATAATAAATAAATAATACAGCTCAGAATAAGAAAACGATAGCTCTTGTTCTTCGAGAGCATTAACTGATACACATTCATATGTTCACAATTCTTCATATAAGATTCATTAGACATATCGTCATTGCTATATAAAAGCCATTTTTAGAGTGGCAGATATGCCTAATCGTGATAATCCAAAAAAGATTGCTATATCTAATATAAATCTCTGCTTTCTGGCGCACCATACAGGTGGAAACGTCCAAAGGGATATTCTCCATGATGAGCTGACGACGAGCCAACAGACCCGGGGGGTGGGGGGCAGGCGGGGGTGTTTCACACATCAGACACAACACAATACTTTTCCTAGCGCAGGAAGTGTGGGGGAGATACTAAACGAGTATTTTGCATCATTATTTACTGTGGAAAAGGATACGGAAGATATCACATGTAGGGAAATAGATGGTGACACCTTGCAAAATGTCCATATTACAGAGGAGGAAGTGCTGGGTGTCTTAAAACGGTTAAAGGTGGATAAATCCCCAGGACCTGATTAGGTGTACCCTAGAACTCTGTGGGAAGCTAGAGAAGTGTTTGCTGGGCCTCTTGCTGAGATTGTTGTAATATGGATAGTCACTGGTGAGGTGCCAGAAGACTGGAGGTGGCAAACGTGGTGCCACTGTTTAAGAAGGGTGGCAAGGACAAGCCAGAGAACTATAGACCAATGAGCCTGACGATGGTGGTGGTCAAGTTGTTGGAGGGAATCCTGAGGGACAGGATGTGCATGTATTTGGAAAGGCAAGGACTGATTAGGAATAGTCAACATGGCTTTGTGCGTGGGCAATCATGTCTCACAAACTTGATTGAGTTTTTTGAGGAAGTATCAAAGAGGATTGATGAGGGCAGAGGGATAGATGTGATCCATATGGACTTCAGTAAGGGTTTCGACAAGGTTCCCCATGGGAGACTGATTAGCCAGGTTAGTTCTCATGGAATACAGGAAGAACTAGCCATTTGGATACAGAACTGGGTCAAAGGTAGAAGACAGAGGGTGGTGGTGGACGGTTGTTTTTTAGACTGGAGGCATCTGACCAGTGGAGTGCCACAAGGATCGGTGCTGGATTCACTACATTTTGGCATTGACATAAATGACTTGGATGCGAGCAAATGAGATACAGTTAGTAAGTTTGCAGATGACACCAAAACTGTAGGTACAGTGAACAGTGAAGAGGTCACCTCCGATTACAACAGGATCTTGACAAGATGGGCCAATGGGCTGAGAAGTGGCAGATGGAGTTGAATTCAGATAAATGCGAGGTGCTGCATTTTGGGAAAGCAAATCATAGCAGGACTTATACACTTAATGGTAAGGTCCCAGGGAGTTTTGCTGAACAAAGAGACCTTGGAGTGCAGGTTCATAGCTCCTTGAAAGTGGAGTCGCAAGTAGATACGATAGTGAAGAAGGCGTTTGGTATGCTTTTCTTTATTCCTCAGAGTATTGAGTACAGGAGTTGAGAGGTCATGTTGCAGCTGTACAGGATATTATTTAGGCCAGTGTTGGAATATTGCGTGCAAATCTACTCTCCCTCCTATCGGAAAAACGTTGAGAAACTTGAAAGGGTTCAGAAAAGATTTATAAGGATTGGAGGATTGGACCTATAGAGAGAGGCTGAATAGGCTGGGGCTGTTTTCGCTGGAGCTTCGGATGCTGAGGGATTATCGAGGTTTTCAAAATTATAAGGGGCATGGATAGGGTATATAGGGAAAGTCTTTTCCCTGGGGTCAGGGAGTCCAGAAGTGGAGGGCATAATTTTAAGGTGAGAGGAGTAAGATATAAAAGAGACCTACAGGGTAACTATTTCACACAGAGGGTGGTACGTGTATGTAATGAACTGCCAGGTGAAGTGGGGGAGGCTGGCACAAGTGCAACATTTAAGTGGCATTTGGATGAGTATATTGAATAGGAAAGGCTTGTAGGGTTATGGGCTGGGTGCTGGCAGGTGGGACTAGATTGTATTCGGATATGTGGTCGGCATGGATGGGTTGGACCGAAGGGTCTGTTTCCATGCTGTACAACTCTATGACTTATATTAATCTCTGTTTTTTGGTGCACCATACTGGTGAGAAAGTCCAAAGGGATATTCTCCATGATGAGCTCACAAAGACCCAACACATTCTGGGAGTTTCAGACATCCAACACAACTGAATATTATTTCCTAGCACAGAAAGTAAGGATATATTTTTTTCCCATGTGCATCTGCGTAAGATACTCTGGGCAGGTGCAGGAAAAGAGAAACCGTGTCCATCTCCAATTCGGTCCCCCAAGACCCACTCTACTGCACAGAACACAGTGATCCAATATATACGAAACCTGCAGCAGGACCACATACAATGAGTAAGAGTGCCTGTAGTCATTCTGTATTTAGGACATGCTGAAGATAATCCCACATTGAATTTTGAGAGAAAATCTGGTGTTAGATAGGCCCTATGAAGAATTTGCAAGTGCATGGAATTGGTCCTTTTACAGACTAAAATCCTTCGAGCATTTTCACAAATATCCTCCCATGTCTCCAAAGAGATCTAAACCCACCAACTCTCCCGCACAGACATCACGAAGCTGCACAGTCTTGTCTGAGGGTACACTCTCCAACAAATGATAAAGGGTTCTGACAGAGAGTGTATTCTTAGCAGTAAGCACCCGCTTCTCTGTATCAGATCTATAAGAGTCTGTTAAAAGTGTGTCTTTTTAAAATCAAATCTCTAATCTGGAAAAAAAAAACAGAAGAAATCTCTACTAGATAGTTCATACTTACGAGTTATTTGATCAAATGATATCATTGTTTCTCCCTCAAGGAACATGTGGTGGCTCAGTGGTTTGCACTGCTGACTCACCGCACCAGGGTCACGGGTTTGGTTCCAGCCTTGGGTGACTGGCGATGTGGAGTTAGTATGTTCTCAACTGTGACTGCGTAGGTTTCCTCCCACAGTCACAAAGATGTGCAGGTTAGATGAATTGGCCAATGCTAAATCACTCAAAGTGTTCAAGGATCTGTAAGTTCAGACATTAGTCAGGATAAATATAGAATGGTAGGGGAATGGGTCTGGGTGGGTTACTCTTCAGAGGTTCGAAGTTGACTTGCTGGGCCCAAGGGCTTGTATCCACACTTTAGGGATTCAACTAATTCTAAATCACTCAAGCAAGGTAATCCCCAGGCTGCCCACAGTTTAAACCTGGAATCCATTATCCCCGGTTAACAACCTGGTATAGCAATTAAAGCGGTAAGAAACATGGTTTTGGCTGTATTGCTCTCGATCTGACGCATTGTTCTTCAAGTTTTAACATTATTGATAATCATTAGTTTTTGACAATACTCCATAAATCCCAGGCACGAATATAGGATGATAAAAAAAGCTTAATTGATTGCTTTTAATCTGGGAGATCTACCCCCAACAATCTGTGGGGCAGTTGCAATTTTGTTAGCTTGATAAGGAATCGCTTATGGTGCCAAATAAAAGAGCTAAACCAGCCATTCTATTTCCGAAATATCTGTCTGGGAAACATCAAAGAAAACATTCACACGCGGTGTAGGAAATCAGGAAGGACAGTCATTTTAATAACAGCTATCCGATCTAGCCAGGATATTTGAAATGCCTCCAATCTTTGAAGGTCTTGTTTAATTTTGTCAAACAAATGGACACAGTTCACATTAAATAAATGATCAAAGACAGATGTAATGAATATACTGAAATAGGGAAACCACCCCCGTGACCATTTAAAAGGAAACCAGGATTTGCCCTTAGTATAAGGTATTTCCCTAAGATTTCCCATAGGCATGGCCTCTAACTTTGTAAAATTAATCTTATCGCCCGGAAAGGCAACAAACGAATTAATGCATTGCATCACATGACCTACCGAAATTACGGGATTTGACAAAAAACATAAGACCCTCATCTGCATACAATGTAATTTTTCGTGACTTCTATCCCACTTCTGGGTCAGATGTGTTAGCATCCCTACGGATGGATTCCTCCAGTGGCTCAATCCCCAACGTAAACAACAATGGTGAAAGGTGTCAACCTTGTCGGTTGCCTGGAGAAATATTAATATTACTGGTTGGCCACACCATTAGTGAGAACCACAGCCAGAGGATCGCGGTAAAGGAACTTCACCAACTTGAGAAAAACTTTGTGTAGACCAACAAATTCTAATGTACAGAAGAGATCCGGCCACTCAACCCAATCAAATGCTTTCCCTCATCAAAAGAGATCAATAATCCCTGGACAGATTGTTGTTGACACTCTTGGATCATATTGAGTAAACTCTTCACATTATAGGAAGATCTGCGGGCCTTTATAAAGCCTGTTTGGTCCTCTTTGGTAACGGAAGGCAGCAAAGTTTCCAGCCTTAATGCACGGGTCTCAGAATGGATTTTGAAACCAACATTTAAATGTGAGATTGGCGTGTAAGAAGCACAATCCTCCAGGGTCTTCCTTTCTTCATCATCATAGAGATATGATCCTCTCTTAAGGATGGAGGGATGGGTTCGTGACTGTATGAGTGACAGAACATGTTAAACATCAGCCCTGACAATAGGTTTATAAATTATCTATAAAATTCACGAGGAAATCTGTCAGGAATGTGCACCTTTGCATTCTGAAGCTGCTTCACACCCTCCTGCGCAGACAATGGTGTATGAAGGCACACCACTTATTCAGGGGCTACTCCTGAAAAATGAAAAATGACTCCATCTTAATCCTTCTATCCTCATAATGCTCAGTCTGAAATAATTCGGAGAAAAATCTTGGACAGGAGACACTAATCTTTTTGGAATTGAAGGTAAGGATCCTAATATCTTCCCTAATTGAGGTAATGGCTCAGAGGGGCGCTCGTTTTCCTGGCAAGATAGAATAAATACCTGCATGGCTTATCACCATGTTCAAACAGCCTTTGTTTCGCAAAAGTCTGTTCCTTCTTGGCTGTCTGTGTGAGCGTGAAATTCACTGTAGATCGAAGCGTTGTGATCCTCTGCAGCTTAGCTACTGAGGGTCTATCACAGTATGCCCTCTCGGCGGCCCTCAGCTGTGACTCAAACCAGCGTTCCTGCTCCCCCTTCTGCTACATCCTAAGGGATAATTATTCCCTTGGCATAAGCCTTAACAATTTCCCATAGAATGGATGGCTTACTGGTTGAATCTGAATTAATGGCTAAGAAAGATCTGAATTCATTACAGAAATACTCAATGAACTAACTAGTCTTAACAATAAAGGAATACATTCGCCAGTGTCTCGAATCTGTTATATTTCCCTCAATCTTTCTCAATAAGTATGGTCAGAAATAGTAATATGCCAAATTGTGCAGGATGCCACCGAATCTAAGATTGTTGCAGGGATGGGGAAGAAATCAAACCTGGTGTGGCATTTCTGTGGGTAAAAGAAGATATTAAAAGCCCTGCGTGTGTGTAGATGTGCCTCCAGACATCCACCAGCTCTCGTTCTGCACACAAATACACCAATTACTTCCATTATAACGAGGATATTGAGGGATCTTTGGACATTCTGTCCACCGTGGGTTCCATAAGACAGTTGAAATCTCATTCTACAATAATGTGCCACGATGCAAGGTAACTGAATTTGGAAAATGCATCTACCAGGATTTTAAGAGGGTGCGCCGGGGTGGAGGTGGAGGGTCGCAATTACTATTCAAAATATTGGATTATTTACCATAGTTCAAGGCTTGGGGGATTATGCTCCTTCCGTGAGTATCAAATACAATCTAATAATTTAAATGGAAGATTCTTGTTATCCAGTATGGCTTCTCTCCTACTCCTAGTATTAAAAGACGAAAATAAAAACCCGTTCAAACCCTCCCTGCTATAACGTCAAATGTTCCTTGTCATTGAGGTGCATCTTCTGCAATAGGATAAAATCCCCCCTCTCTATTTTAAGACTAGAAAGTAAGTTTTTCCTCTTGACTGGGCAGTGGTTCCCCTGAATGTTCCAGGTGGACCATTTAAGCATATCATTTTCCAGAACAGACTGTAGCAACATTTGAACTCGAGAGAGGAAGAACTCGAATTACTGATCATTAATAAACAAAGACTCATAGAGCTTAAAAACTACACAATCTAAAACTATTACAACTGACAAGCTCTCAAAACTTTCCAAAACTAAACATATAAAAAAAACAAAAAAATAAAAAAAATCGAGAGGAGAATTTAAAATTTCCACAAAGTTTCGCTTTCTCTGCAGAGTCAGACGAGTTCATGGATCCATTAAATACAATACGGAGAATTGTTAGGTACCAGAGGGAATACTGATTCCCGAATTCCCATACACTTCTCTTGAGAGTTGTTAGACTTGGAAGCAGGTGAGCACTTTGGTGATAGCGATCACAATGCTGTTATGATTAATTTAGTTATATCAAGAGATAGGTGTATACCACTGGGCAAGGGTTACAGCTGGGGGAAAGGCAATTGTGATGCGATAAGGCATGATTTATGAAGCATAGGAGCGAGAAGGAAACTGAAGGGGATAGGCACATAAGAAATGTGGAGCTTATTCAAGGAAAAGCTACAATGTACCTGTCAGCCAGGGAGGAAGCTGTAGAGCGCGGGAACCGTGGTTTACAATGGAAATGGAATCTCTGGTCAAGAGGAAGAAGAAGGCTTATTTTAGGATGAGATGTGAAGGCTCAGTTAGGGCGCTTGAGGTTTACAAAGTAGCCGGGAAAGACCTAAAGGGAGAGCTCAGAAGTGCCAGGAGAAGACATGAGAAGTTGTTAGCGGATAGAATCAGGATAAAGCCTAAGGCTTTCTATAGGTATTTAAGGAATAAAAGAATGGCCAGAGTAAGATTAGGGCCAATCAAGGATAGTAGTGGGAAGATGTGTGTGGAGTCAGCGGGGATAGGGAAGCACTAAATAAATATTTTTAAACAATATTCACTCTAGAAAATAACAATGTTGTCGAGGAGATTACTGAGATACAGGCTATTCGACAAGTTGGGATTAAGGTTCACAAGGAGGAAGTATTAGAAATCCTGCAGAGTGTGAAAGTCCGTAAGTCCCCTGGGCCGGATGGGATTTATCCTAGGATCCACTGGGAAGCCAGGGAAGAGATTGCCCAGCCTTTGGCATTGATCTTTAAATTGTCATTGTCTACTGGAATAGTGCCAGAAGACTGGAGGATAGCAAATGTGGTTCCCCTGTTCAAGAAGGGGAGTAGGTACAACCCTGGTAATTACAGCTGGAGTTGGATGAACTTCGGATCATTCGGGAGGCAGAGGGGGTCATAGATCGGAGCTATAGGGAAGTAGTAACTCCAAAGATGGCAGATAGATGGGTGACAGTGAGGGGGACTGGGAGGAAGCAGCCAGTGCAGAGACCCCCTGCGGCCGTTCCCCTCAAAAACAAGTATACCGTTTTAGATACTTGTGGGGGGGACGACTTACCAGGGGTAAGTGACGGGGCTCAGGCCTCTGGCACGGAGCCTGTCCCCGCTACTCAGAAGGGAAGGGTGGAGAAGAGCAGAGCAATAATAATTGGGGACTCGATAGTTCGGGGCACAGATAGGCGGTTTTGTGGGAAAGAGAGAGAATCACGTTTGGTATGTTGCCTCCCAGGTGCAAGGGTACGTGATGTCTCTGATCGTGTTTTGCGGGTCCTTAAGGGGGAGGGGGAGCAGCATGAAGTCGTGGTCCATATTGGCACCAATGACATAGGTAGGAGGAGTGCTGAGGATGTTAGACAGGCTTTTAGGGAGCTAGGTTGGAAGCTCAGAGTTAGAACGAACAAAGTTGTTGTCTCTGGTTTGTTACCCGTACCACGTGATAGAGAGTCGAGGAATAGGGAGATAGAACAGTTAAATGCTATGCTACAGGGATGGTGCAGGAGGGAGGGATTTCGGTACTTGGATAACTGGGGGTCTTTCTGGGGAAGGTGGGACCTCTATAAACAGGATGGTCTGCACCTGAACCTGAGGGACACCAGTATCCTTGGGGGGAGGCTTTCTAGTGCTCTTGGGGGGGGGGGGGTTAAACTAACTCTGCAGGGGCATGGGAACCCAGACTGTAGCTTTAGGGTGCAGGACCTGGAGTGTAGGGAGGTTAGGAATATGGCATCAATCTTAAAGGAGGGTGCCTGTAAACAGAAGAGTGGCTTGAAGTGTGTATACTTTAATGCCAGAAGTATACGAAATAAGGTAGGTGAACTTGCAGCGTGGGTTGGTACCTGGTCCTTCGATGTTGTGGCTATTACGGAGACATGACTAGATCAGGGACAGGATTGGCTGTTGCAGGTTCCAGGGTTTAAATGTTTTAGTAGTGTCAGAGGTGGGGGTAAAAGAGGGGGGTGTGTGGCTTTGCTTGTCAAAGATAGTATTACAGCGGTGGAAAGGAAGATGGACGAAGATTTGCCATCTGAGGTAGTTTGGGTTGAGGTTAGGAATAGGAGAGGTGAGGTCACCCTGTTAGGAGTCTTTTACAGGCCTCCTAATAGTCCGAGAATCGTTGAAGAAAGGATTGCGAAGATGATTCAGGAGAAGAGTGACAGTAATAGGGTGGTTGTTATGGGGGACTTTAACTTTCCTGATATTGATTGGGAAAGCTATAGCTCAAGTTCGTTAGATGGGTCAGTGTTTGTCCAATGTGTGCAGGAGAGTTTCCTGACACAATATGTAGATTAGCCAACAAGAGGTGAGGCCATACTGGATTTGGTTCTGGGTAACGAACCAGGCTAGCTATTAGAACTAGAGGTAGGTGAGCACTTTGGGGACAGTGACCACAATTCGGTGATTTTTACTCTAGTGATGGAGAGGGATAAGTATGTACTACAGGGCAAGAGTTATAGCTGGGGGCAGGGAAATTATAATGCGGTGATGCATGACTTAGGATGTGTGGATTGGAAAAGTAGATTCCAAGGCAAGAGCGTAATTGATATGTGGAACGTGTTCAAGGAGCAACTATTGAGTGTCCTTGATAAGTACGTACCTGTCAGGCAGGGAGGAAAGGGTCGTGTGAGGGAGCCGTGGTTTAATAAGGAATTGAAATCCCTTGTTAAATGGAAGAGGGCGGCCTTTGTAAAGATGAGGCGTGAAGGTTCAATAGGGGCGATTGAGAGTTATAAGGTAGCCCGGAAGGACCTGAAGAGAGAGCTAAGAGCAGCAAGGAGGGGACATGAAAGGTCCTTAGTTGGTAGGATTAGGGAAAACCCTAAGGCTTTCTATAGGTATGTTAGGAATAAAAGAATGACTAGGGTAGGAATAGGTCCAATCAAGGATAGTAATGGGAAGTTGCGTGTGGAGGCTGAAGAGATTGGGGAGGCACTGAATAAATACTTTTCGTCAGTATTCACTCAGGAACAGGACATTGTTGTCGATATGAATACTGAGGCACGAATAAGTAGAATGGATGGCTTTGAGATATGTAGAGAAGAGGTGTTGGAAATTCTGGCAAGGGTGAAAATAGATAAGTCCCCTGGGCCTGATGACATTTATCCTAGGATTCTCTGGGAAGCAAGGGAGGAGATTGCAGAGCCATTGGACTTGAGTTTTGTGTCCTCTTTGTTTACAGGAGTAGTGCCAGTGGACTGGAGGCTGGAAAACGTGGTTCCCTTGTTCAAGAAGGTGAGTAGGGATAATCCTAGTAACTATAGGCCAGTCTTAGAGAGAATTGTCAGGGATAGGATTTATGCACATCTGGATAAGAATAATGTGATCAAGGATATTCAGCATGGTTTTGTGAAGGGCAGGTCGTGCCTCACAAACCTTATTGAATTCTTTGAGAAGTGACTAAGGAGGTAGATGAGGGGAAAGCGGTAGATGTGGTATATATGGATTTTAGTAAGGCGTTTGATAAGGTCCCCCATGGTAGACTACTGCAGAAAATACAGTGATAAGGCATTGAGGGTGAGTTGGAGGTTTGGATTAGGAAATGGCTGGCTGGAAGAAGACAGAGGGTAGTAGTTGATGGCAAAGCTTCATCTTGGAGTGCTGTCACTAGCGGTGTTCCCCAAGGATCTGTTTTGGGACCATTGCTGTTTGTCATTTTTATAAATGAACTGGAGGAAGGGTTAGAAGTTTGTTTGAGCAAGTTTGCGGATGATACGAAAGTCGGAGGATTTGTAGACAGTGAGGAAGGATGTGGCAGGTTACAGCGGGATATAGAGAAGCTGCAGAGCTGGGCAGAAAGGTGGCAAATAGAGTTCAATGTAGCTAAGTGTGAGGTGATTCACTTTGGTAAGAGTAACAAAAAGATGGGGTACTGGGCTAATGGTCGGATACTTGGTAGTGTGGAAGAGCAGAGGGATCTTGGTGTCCATGAACACAGATCTCTGAAAGTTGCCACCCAGGTAAATAGTGCATTGAAGAAGGCATATGGCGTACTGGCTTTTATTGGTAGAGGAATTGAGTTCCGGAGTCCTGAGGTCATGCTGCAGTTGTATAAGGCTCTGGTGCGGCCGCATCTGGAATATTGTGTGCAGTTTTGGTCGCCATACTATAGGAAGGATGTGGAGGCACTGGAACGGGTGCAGAGGAAGTTTACCAGGATGTTGCCTGGTATGGTAGGAAGATCCTATGAGGAAAGGCTGAGGCACTTGGGGTGGTTTTCATTGGAGAAAAGAAGGTTTAGGGGTGACTTGATAGAGGTGTACAAGATGATTAGGGGGTTAGATAGGGTTGACAGTGAGAACCTTTTTCCACGTATGGAGTCAGCTATTACAAGGGGTCATAGCATTAAACTAAGGGGGGTAGATATAGGACTGATGTTAGGGGTGGGTTCTTCACTCAGCGAGTCGTAAGTTCATGGAATGCCCTGCCAGTAGCAGTGGTGGACTCTCCCTCTTTATGGGTATTTAAGCGGGCATTGGATAGGTATATGGAGGATAGTGGGTTAGCGTAGGTTAGGTGGGCTTTGATCGGCGCAACATCGAGGGCCGAAGGGCCTGTACTGCGCTGTATTCTTCTATGTTCTATGTTCTATATTCTATAGACCAGTGAGCCTTACTTTAGTTGGAAAAGATTATAAGAGATAGGATTTATAATCATCTAGGAAAGAATAAATTGATTAGGGATAGTCAGCACGGTTTTTTGAAGGGTAGATCATGCGTCACGAACATTATTGAGTTCTTTTTGAAGGTGACCAAACAGGTAGATGAGAGTAAACGGGTTGATGTGGTGTATATGGATTTCAGCAAGGCGTTCGATAAGGTTCCCCATAGTAGGCGATTGTACAAAATGCGGAGTAATGGGATTGTGGGGGATATAGTAGTTCGGATCAGTAATTAGCTTGCTGAAAGAAGACAGCGGGTCGTGGTTGATGATAAATGTTCATCCTGGAGTCAAGTTAGTATTGGGTCGGTGTTGGGTCTACTGCTGTTCGTCATTTTCATAAACGACCTGGATGTGTGTAGAAGGGTGGGTTAGTAAATTTGCAGATGGCACTAAGGTCGGTGGAGATGTGGATAGTGACGAAGGATGTTATAGATTACAGAGAGACAAAGATAAACTGCAGAGCTGGGCTGAGAGGTGGCATATGGAGTTTAATGTGGACAAGTGTGTGGTGATTCACCTTGGTCGGAGTAAACGGAATGCAAAGTACTGGGCTAATGGTAAGATCCTTGGTAATGTAGATGAGGAGAGAGATCTTGGTGTCCAGGTACACAGATGCTTGAAAGTTGCCACCCAGGTTGACAGGGTTGTTAAGAAGACATACAGGTTTTATTAATAGAGGGAACAAGGTCAGGAACCATGAAGTTATGCTTTCGCTGTACAAAACTCTAGTGCGGCCGCACTTGGAGTATTATGTACAGTTCTGGTCACCGCACTGTAAGAAGGATGTGGAAGCTTTGGAAAGGGTGCAGAGGAGATTTACTAGGATGTTGCCTGGTATGGAGGGAAGGTTTTACGAGGAAAGGCTGAGGGACTTGAGGCTGTTTACGTTAGCGAGCAGAAGGTTGGCAGGTGACTTAATAGAGACATAAATGATAATCAGAGGGTTAGATACGGTGAGCCTTTGTCCAAGAATGGTGACGGCGAAGATGAGGGTGCATAGCTATAAATTGAGGGGTGATAGATATAGGACAGATGTCAGAGGTAGTTTCTTTACTCAGAGAGTAGTAAGGGTATGGAATGCTTTGCCTGCAATGGTAGTAGATTCACCAACTTTAAGTACATTTAATTCGTCATTGGACAAGCATATGGACATACATGGAATAGTGTATGTTAGATGGGTTTCAGATTGGTATGACAGGTCGGTGCAACATCGAGGGCCGAAGGGCCTGTAATGTTCTATGTTCTATATCATCAAAAGTTTTTTTTCTAATCACCGCCGCCGAAATGTTCCGAAAGGACATAATCCTGGAGCCCGTGAATTAAAGGCATTGGATCTTTCTGCTGGGTTCTGGAAGCTTACATTAGTCTTTGTTTATCCCCATAACTATGTAACTGCACGAGGACAGGGCGAAAGCGTTGGTCTGAGCCTGACCTGTGCACCGTAACCCGATGAACTGTCTCAGTCTTCACCCGTCCCTCTTCAGTTTCGAGGTGAAGGAATCACTGCAGCCAGTTCTCGAAAAATACTCACTGGCTGACCACCTGCTGTCTGGGCCAGCAGACCAACCATGTGAACATTCTTCATCCTGTCCCTGTTCTCAAGGTCGTCATTAAGATACGGATCTGTTTTTCAATGATGAGGATCCTCTCTTGTGAGGAATTTATCGCACACTCTGTCATGCAGTTCGGCGTTTGACATCGTCCATTTTGTTTCTAAGGCTGCCAAGTTGCTGCTCATGTTTTTGGAGCGCATCTGAGAGTGATAGTGGTTCGAGCGTCTGCTGAACCCTTCTTCCATCATGGCTTCAATCATTTCTCAGAACTTGATGAACTCAGTGACCAAGGCCTAGTGAGTAACTGGGTCCATCGAACGAGCAGAGTAGGTTGCAGCTCCAGCCTCAGGCATGCTCGATGCTTCTGACGGGTGCACTGTGTGTTGGGACTTACTCGATCCCTTCCCATGTTTTGCCATTTCCACTTGACTAACCGGGATCAGTAAAGATTCTATCACTCTTTTAGGGTTGAATTTTAAGTGATTTGCTGGGATGGAGTGGGTTAGGGAACCACTTTGCCCGTGCTGTGATGCAGAGCCCAACAAAGCAGACTTTCCAGATCGCCACTATCTTGGATTCCCCCTTAACATTTTATCAATATTATCATTTCGGTTTGCATTATATTCCTGGATGTTCTGGAACAGTATGATTTTGTATCACTGTCTACATTTTCCCCTACACTGCAAATTGCTGCCCATTCCTCGATAATCCTTGACTCTGTTGTTACTTATGAACCTTCTGTTGTGCCTCAAAAATATTCAATATCTCTTCCTCCAAAGCTCTGTGGGGAAGAGAGTTCCAAATACTCTCACCACTGAGAAAACAGAAGTTAACCTCAACTGTGTGTGAGATCATTTTTGTCTCCTTACCTGAGAAAGGATATAATTAATTTGGAAGCAGTTCGGAGATGTTTCACTTCATGTATTCCAGAGATGAGGGTCTTATATTATGAAGGCTTTAACAGGTTACTCTTGGAATGAGAGGTGATCTTATTGAAACATACAAAACCTAGAGGAGAGTGGATCAGATAGATACCCACTGGGTGTTTGTATCATCCAAACTTTTTGTTGTTTTTTATAGAATCTCTACAGTGTGGAAGCAGGACATTCCGTCTATCATGCCCACATTGACCCTCAGAACTGTATCTCTCCCCCCCCCGGACCTGCTCCCCTACTCTATCCATGTAACCCTGCATTTCCCATCACTGACCTATCTAACCTATATACCCGTGGGCAGTTTGACAAGTTAGCATGGCTAATCCACTCTAAGCTGCATATCTTTGGACTGTGGGAGGAAACTGGAACACTGGGAGGAAACACACACAGACATGGGGAGAATGTTGAAAATCCAAATAGAGGGTTGCCCGAGGTTGGAATTGAACGCAGCATCTTGGCGATGGGAGGTAGCAGTGCTAACCACAGATCCACTATGTGCATCCATTAGTTATATTAGTTACTTGTGGCTGACTAAAGAAATCTGCCTGACTTGTTCCTGTCACTGAACCTCACCCAGTCTGAGACCTTTATCATCGGCCATATTGCCAACCTAGTTACATTTAAAATTTGTTGTGAGCAGTGGAAGAGTGGGACTAGAAAATGAAAGAGTTACACCCTCCATCCTCAGTCACAACTGGAGTGTGAAAAAAAAAATCACAAAGTGGTATTTCATTCCAGTGGGAATTCTCTTTCCCAGAATTTGGGATGGCCAGATATTTATATTATACCGAGGCTGGCTTTATCTATAGACAGGTGAATCAGAAATAATGGTGCATGGAGAGCAAAGTGCACTGGGACCACAATGAGATGAACCACGACCTTAATTACTGGTGAAGTAGTGTCAAAGGGCCGGATGGCCCCCTCGTGTCCCTGTGTTCTGATGTTCCATTCAGACCTTCGGACCTGCTACACAGGGGCAGATCGAGGCCACTCCGATGGTTAGGTGCATTTGCGGAAATGTCCGTGGAAATTCCAGGTTTGACCAGAAAGTGTTCACCACTACCCCGCAATCCCTGTTTCCAGGCTTCCCCTCACTGTAACTTCTGCTCCAGACGAGGAACATATTGCAGCCCCATACCCCACGCAAGGTTAAAACAACAAATCCTCTGCCCTCCCTGAATGCAACATTTTACAACACGATTTCCATGAAAATAACCCGTTACTTTCCAAAAGCATAACATGTGAAATGAATAAATAGGAACAGGAGTAGGTCAACCGGCCCCTCAAGCTAACCCTGTCATTTAATAAGAACATGGCTGATCTACTCCAGGGCTCAACTCCACTTTCTTGCCGCCTCCTTGTATCCCTCCACAACTCTCTAGGTCAGGGAATTCCAGACATTCACTACCTTCTGAGAGAAGACATCGGTTTGCATCTCAGATTGAAATCGATGTTCCTTATTCGGTATCTATATCCTCGAGTCCGACACTTTGCCCAAGAATGAAAACAACTTCTCAACATCTAATTTCTCAAGCTCCTGAAATGTCTTGTGTGTTTCAGCAGTATCACTCATCATTCATTTAAACCCCAATGAATGATCGTATCACCTTTTTAGAGATTCTCTACATCACCGTGGGCGGCACAGTGGCACAAATGGGCGGCACGGTGGCACAGTGGTTAGCACTGCTGCCTCACAGCGCCAGAGACCCGGGTTCAATTCCCGCTTCAGGTGAATCTCTGTGTGGAGTTTGCACATTCTCCCCGTGTCTGCGTGGGTTTCCTCCGGGTGCTCCGGTTTCCTCCAAAGATGTGCAGGTCAGGTGAATTGGCCATGCTAAATTGCCCGTAGTGTTAGGTAAGGGGTATATGCAGGGGTATGGGTGGGTTGCGCTTCGGTGGGGTGGTGTGGTTTTGTTGGGCCGAAGGGCCTGTTTCCACACTGTAAGTAATCGAATCTAATCTAAACCCTTTCATCGCAGGAAAATGCCTAATGTACCAACCTCGTAACTTGCTGCATCAGCATGCTGACTTTATGTTTCATACTCAGGAAGACTTCAAACCCTTTGTACTACTCCTTTTCTGGAAGTCCTCTCCATTAAATAACAGCCTGCCTTTTGATTCTCAGTGTCATCCTCAAACTCGGATATATGTTGCACTCAGCTTCCTCCTTCAGGCTATCAGTATGGATTGTAATTAACTGATGCCATCAGACTGATATCTGTGGTACTCCAGCAGATACACCCTTATCATAAAGATCCATTAATCCTGACTCTTCGATTTCTGTGTTAACCAATCATCATCCCATGTTAATACAGTATCCGACGTCCTGGAGCTTCTATTTTGTTTAAGAACTTTTATTTTGTAATAACTTGTGGAAAATTTCTGGAAAGTCTTGTGTCTACCAGATTCCTTTATCAAGTCTGTTTGTTACATTTTCAGGCATCTCCAGAAGTACTTTGCATGATTTTTACAGGGCAAAATATAATTTCCCTTTCACAGACCCACCCTGACTCTGTGTGAAGCTTTTCTAAATGTCCATGCTGGCCAGGCTTTCCAAACTCTACTGGTCCCATCTGCTTTCCTTTGACCCATATGCCTCTAAGTGCTTCCCAGTCATATATTTGTCCAAATGATGTTAAATGTTGCAGCTGTACACGCAACTACCACTCTTCCTCTGGCAGCCCATTCCATACCCACACCGCACTCTGTATAGAAACATTGTCCCTTCGTCCCTTTTAAGTCTTCCCTCTTACACCTTAAACCCATTCCCTCTATGCTTGAACTCCCCCAGCCCATGGAAAAGATCTTGGCTATTCACCCTATCCATTCCTCTCATGATTTTATAAGCTTCTACAATGTCAGCCCGCAACCATCTACACTCTGTCTGATACTAACTTCAAGAACAAGCATTTAAAGATAAGCACTGCAAATTTGAAGTGATATTAAACATCACAGGTAACCAATACTCAGCCCAATCTTCATACTGTTATTTGTTTTTCTATTTGTTACAATACTAAGGCGACATGAAACGCTTACTAGTGCCAATAAGAAGTTAAGCATTTGAATTCCTTTGTCTAAAGGGGATGATGATCACTACAGTGAAAACGTATCTGTGGCCATATCTATATAATACCATATGTTCAACATTCTCCCTCCTGGCCTCCCTGTGACTGTGTGTGGTTGTGTCTTCTTTTTCTTGCAAACAATAGAGAGAACCCCTTTCTCCCATTTACATCTTAATTTAAACCACTTTCACAGAATCTTCTCATTCACCACTGCTAAAAGCCCGTTTATCTTTTGCCACACCCTCTTTTCCCTGCTACCCATCCCCCACTTCTGGCAAGGGATGAAAAGACCATTTTGCAATTGTATTCAGTTTTGAAGAAGTGTCACACATGGAAACGCGAACACTGCTTCTCTGTCTCTGCAGATGCTGACAGACCTGCTGAGTTTCACCAGAAATTAATGAGCACAGAAAAACATTTTAATTAAACAAATAACTATGGATACTGGAAATGAGAGTACAAAAATGCTTGAGATATTGGGAGCTTTATAGAATATTCACTGGGCCTGAAAGTTTAACTCTGCATTCATTCCAGAAAATGCTGGAACACCTTTAGCAATTTCTTCAGCAATTTCTGTTTTTGAACAATTTCCAATGACGTATGTCAAAGATGCCCAAACATCTTGTCCAACATGGAGCGATGTACACTGGGAATTGAACAAAAACGCATGGTGCAGAAGTTCGTTGACTCTGAAATTGCATAAGGTTGACATCACTGACACTACAGAGCTCTGAATCATGGTCTGGGAGAAAAACAGGGAAACACATTCACTTCAAATACAGAAGATGGCATTATGGAAAGGAGAAAATTCATATTAGTACCTTAAATGGATTGAGTTTATGCAACAAATTAGAGGCGTCGCACCAAGGATAGACTTCCAGCAGAATGAGAATATGAAAATGGAAGTATTTCCGCATCAGAAACCAGAGTAGGTCACTGAGTACAGGGCTGATGGGTGAATGGGTCTCGGTGTGAAATGGGGAACAGTCAGTAAAATTGAATTGTAAATAATGCAGCTAAAACTGAGTTATCATCTGATGCTGTAGATCTCAACAGCAGAAGAAGCAGAGTTATATTCAATGACAATCTGTAACATTTTCCCGACGATACCTCATCAGTCTACATTACCATCAAGCCGATCCATGGTTCAGTGACGAGTGTGGGTGACCATGCCAGGGTCGGAATCACGTACACCTAAACCTGATGACAACCCATTAATGCGACCACACTTCACTGGTTACACTCCAAACAGCAGGACTAACGTCTCATACAGAGGGAGAAATAATCCCAAGACTAAAAAATCAGATTTTAGCTCTGTCAGCCTGTCAAAGCCATGCATAAATGTCGATGGACCATTAAACAACTTACAGGAAGAGAGGACTCCACAAATATCCGCACCATAAATAATGGAACAACCCTGTACGTCAGTGTAAAAGATGCAGTATCTGCACCATCCTTAGCCAGAAGTGTTGAGTCGATTATCCACCTCACTGTCACCATGATGCCCACAGAATCACAGATGGCAGTCTTCAACCAATTCAATTCACTGCACGTGAGATGAAAAAACAGCTGGACACTGTAGATAAGGCAATGGGCCCTGACCCCATTCCTGCAATAGGACTGAAGACTTATGCTGCACAACAAGCCGTGCCACTCGGGAAGATGTTTCATTCCAACTTCAACTCTGACATCTCCCTGGCAATGTGGAAAATTACACAATTATATCCAATCCGCTAAGAGGAGGATTATTGCAATCTGACTCTTTACTAGTCCTTCAGTCCCATCACAACAGTTAAATTGGTGGGAGTTCTATTTCACAGAGATGCCAAGCAACACAGAAATAATTTGTGGGCGGTACGGTGGTTAGTGGGCGGCACGGTGGCACAGTGGTTAGCACTGCTGTCTCACAGCACGAGAGACCCGGGTTCAATTCCCGCCTTAGGCGACTGACTGTGTGGAGTTTGCGCATTCTCCTGGTGTCTGCGTGGATTTCCTCCAGGTGCTCTGGTTTCCTCCCACAGTCCAAAGATGTGCATGCTAAATTGCCCGTAGTGTTAGGTAAGGGGTAGATGTAGGGGTATGGGTGGGTTGCACTTCGGCGGTGCGGTGTGGACTTGTTGGGCCGAATGGCCTGTTTCCACAATGTAAGTAACCTAATCTGCTCAGTGTGGTTTCCGATAGGTCCCCATGTGGAGATGGTGCTGTTGTGGAAATGTCACTGGATTACTAACCTAGACCAGGCTAATGCTCTGGCAGCTGGTGCAAATTAAAAACAATTAATAAAATATCAAGATCTAAAATCTGGTGTCAGTAATAGTGATCTGGTGTTCATTATCAGTTGCAAAACTTCGATTTGCTTCCCCAATGTAGTTTCAGGAAGTGAATCTCCCATGCTTTCCTGGTCTGGCCGAAAAGTGACTCCAGACACAAAGACATGTGATCAACTGTTCATTGATCTCTGAATTCGCCAAACAGGACACTCAATTATATCAAACTGCACTGAGGTCTTAAATGATCAACCCGTACCAAACACCAGCTCCCAGCCTCGTTAGTAGAAAAGGGAATGGGAAACGCAATCCTGTCGACCCTGCAGAGACTCTTTCCTAACAGTTGAGAGCTTGTGACAATATTTGCAGAGCTTTCCCACACACTGCACAGAAACATTGTGACAGGAGCAGGTCATACAACACATTGAGCTTTCCCTGTGCTTGTGAATGGCCGAACATCTCCTTAGTGCAGTTTTCCCCATACAATAATCATATCCCTTAATATGTTTAAACAGTGTTAAATATAAAATGAGAACTGCTGTAGTCCCTTCAGCCCATCAGTTTTGCTCCTCCATTCAATATACAGGCAGGTCTCCGATAACACGTGTTGATTAAATACAATTTGGCTGCAATGTGATTCGTGAATCTTTTTTCTATTAAGTCAATTCCCGTTCACTGTGACGCGAATCCTTGCCAGGAACCAGCTGAAAAGCAAAACCCTGCCTCAAGATCCTCTCTCTGCAAAATGTACAAACAATGTGGTCAGCTAAAACAGGAATGCAATGCGCTCAGGAAGCCTTGAAACTGAGGCTGAAACTGGAAATTGTAGACTACATTTAGAAAGAACTTTATTTCATACTGTGGAGAGAATCTTGAGAAGACCTGGAATTCCCCATCGGCATCACGTGGTTATTCAGCCCCCACGTGCTTTCTGGTGAAAGGTACAGTGCTCCAGTGAGTGACTGCAGTGTGAAAGTGTTACATTTACGGCACTGTTCCATTACAACATGTGATTTAAAGATTTATTTAGACTAAACTAGTGTGTGTGTGTTAGAATAAATTTAATTTTTGGTTTTTACTGATATTTTTGGGGGTTCGCCCCTTACCCTCTTTTTCCCATAGACCCCATTATTAATATTGAACGATTTTCGACAACACTGTGTAGCACAGAAACACAGCTACCGTGTTATTGGAGAACAACCTGGACTGATATCTGATCTTTTATCTTCACACCGTACTCCTGCTCTATCCCTATCCCTTTAATTTCCAGAAATCCTTAATTATATTCAGCCCCTTGACTTCCACAGCCTGATCTTGGAGAGAGCATCCTGGTTCGCCAGTCTCAGAGTGCAGACAATTATTATCACCTCAATGCAAAGCGGCCTGTCTGTACCTGATATTGTGGCCCCTTGCTTTAGACAGCCGAGTCAGGGGAATTACCATCCCTGCTTCCAACCTGTCTCACCCAATCAGAGTGTGATATATTTCACTGAGATCACCACTCATTTTCCTAAACCGCATGGAACACAAGTCCAGTCCCCCCAGACTCAGATCCCATAGCAAGTCTGTCATCCCAGAGATCAGTCTGTTCATCCTTTAATGCTCTCTCTCAATTTCAGGTATGTCCTCTATTAGGAACAAAGACCAAAACTGCACACAATGCTGCACAATGTTCGAGATGGTGTCTCACCAAGGCCCTGTACAGCTGGAGTAAGATACTCTTACTCTTGTACTCAAATCCTCCTGAATTGAAGTTGAATACAACATTTATCTTCCTCCCTACTTGCTGCTCCTGAAATATTGCTTTCAGTGACTGGTGTACAGGGAGATCCAGATTCCTTTCAATGATACAGCTCCCCACTTGCTGGGTCTATATACACTGGTGAGCGTGCCAATGCCATTCCCAATATTGACTCCTGGATTCAGAACTCACTGCCTGAAATGGACTCTGAGGGCTGCACAGAAATAAATAAAAATGCAGCTTAGGTTTCTTTTCCCGTGCAACATTTTTCAACCACTCCCTTTTCAAATGATAGGCAGCCATTCTATTGTTCCCCTCAAAGTACACAACATCTCATATCTCCCATTGCTCTCCATCCGCCACGCATTTGCCCAGTCATTTCAATTGTCTCAGACATCTTGGAGCTTTTATACATCCTCCTCACCACTCTCAAGCTGATATTGTTTAGTGCTGTCAGCAAACTTGGGAATATTGCAGTTGAGACACTCAACCAAATATATGATGTGTATTGGCAATAGCTGGCGCCCCAGCCACGATCCTTGCTGTATACTCCTAGCCTTCCATTAATAAAAACGTTGTTTTATTCCTACTCACTGTTTCTTGCCAGCTCTGTCCTTCGAGAACCATGTCCATGTATTAGCCTCAGTCCCACAGGATTCGAATTTGCACAATATGCTTGGGACTTTATCAAAGGTCTTTCTGAAATTCCACTCGTATTGTATTGATAGCTTCTACATAATTTTGCTAAAAGCCACTTTCTCAAATATGATTCCTATTTCATGAATCTCTGTTGAGTTTGTCCATGCCCATTAATTTCAGTCCGATACTTTCTCTAAACCGTTTAGTTGATAATTTAATTCAATTCCCTTTTTCTCATCAGACTAAAGATCCCTCATATTGCTAGGAAGTTTTCTTTTTTGTTTTGCTTTCTTCTGTGAAGGAATAACTGAAGTATTTGCTCCATAGTTCTGCTAATTCCCGGTCCTCAATTATCTGGTATCAAACTGTAGGAAAGCTGCACATTTTTTCCCCTAATTTTGCCATTGACATATTTTCAGAAAATATTATAAGTTTTTGCGTAAAAACTTTGTTAAGATATTCTTCAGAATCCTACCAATTCCTATTTTAAGGTAGTCAGCGATTGGCCTTCTACAGCCATACAATCACTGAAGCAAAGGCTCTGTACTATCAGAAATACAGCAAGGTCTACATTTGACCCACTTAACGACACAATACCCGTAGCCGTGAATCTTAAGGCATTTCAAGTGCTCTACCGTGTATTTTCGAATGGTTTTGAGGTTACCATGACAACTCGCCTCTCAAGAAAAGCATTTCCGACCCCAACACACTCTGGGTGAAAAGCAATCCTCAAATCCTCACTAAACCGCAAACCCTTCACTTTAAAAGTGTGGCCCTTTGACTAAAAGGAACAGCTGCTGTCCGTCCATACTGTCCATGCTCCTCGTAGTGCTATCCTTCAGAATCACGTACCCCTCAGCCTCCTCTCCTCCAAACTAAACAACCCAAACTTATCCAGCCTCTCTCCATAGCTGATGTGCTCCATCCCAGGGAATATCCTGGTGAATCTCCTTTGCACCCCCTCCAGTGCAGTCACATCCTTCCTGTAATGTGATTCCCAGAACTACACCCAGTATTCCATTTTGGCATCACCAAAGTTCCGCATAGCTCATATAATCTGTGCCTCAATGAATCAAGGTTATGATTACAGTCCCCTATGCTTTCCCAAATTGTGTAGTAACCTGTCCATCACATTCAGGGATGTGTGGAGAAACACCCTCTGACCATCCTAGTGTACTGCCATTCATTGAGTCCTCCCCTGTCTGGTTCCTTCTTCCAAAGTGCATCACCTCATATTTATCAGGGTTACATTCCATCTGCCACTGATCTTCCCAGCTGACCATACCATCTGTATCTTCCCATAATTTAAGGCCTTCCTCCTCACTGCCAACCAACCGGCCAATCTGTGTATCAAACGCAAACTTACTTCTCACACTCCCCACCCTTCGTCCATATTCACAGCAACATCATTTATGAGTACCACAAATATTCAAGTGGAAAATCACACAAATTCAGGTTAGAGTCCAACAGGTTTGTTCGGAGGCACTAGCTTTCGAAGCTCTACTTCTTCATCAGTTGATTGTGCGCTTTGATGAAGAAGCAGCACATTGAAAGGTAGTGCCGCCAAATAAACCTGTTGGACTATAATCTGTTGTTATGCGATTTTTAGCATTATCCACCCAGTCCAACACCAGCACCTCCGAATCACAAATAATAAGGGACACTGATCCCTTGGTATACCATTGGACACTGGCCTCCAGTCACACAAGGAGTCAACCACCACCTTGTGTCTCCTATCACTAAATTCATTTGCATGAAATTTGGCAAGTCACTAATGAGTCCTACCTGTTCCCTGGTCACTCTGTTCCGCTGGACACACTTGTATAATATCTGGGAATTCTCCCTAATCTTGCCCTGCCAGCAGGTTTCCATGCCCCTGTGTTAATTAGTCCCCTACGCGTGCAGAATTTCCTCCTTATTGCAGTCTTAAATGATCGTTCCTTTATCCTGCCATTATTTCCCTTGATTGTGTATTAGGCAGCCGGAGAAACATCCTGTTAATTTCCAACTTGTCACATGTTTTGTGAATTTTATATATTTCACAGTGACCCATCTCTCATTCTTTGAAACTCTGGAGAACACAGGCGGAGTTTCCTCATCACGCAATCTCACCAATTGAGGGATTAATCTGGAGAATGTCCGTTGAACTTCCTCTGTGGTCAGTATATTCTTTCTCAGATTTGGTGACCAAAACTGTACTCAATATTCCAGGTACAGTACTCACCAACACGCTGTTAAACTGCTCCAACATGTCTTTACATCTATATTCTGACTCCCTTAAAGGAAGGCAATCCAAACTTTAACTTACCACTTGCATATATTCCTCCAAATACCCTTCACATTCATTGCATTTATGAACTCATTGTGTGAGTTCTTATAGAAAGCCTTCTGATAATCTAAAATATGCCAATTGTACTTGTTTCCCATTATCTATGCTGTAAGAATCAACTTCAAACAATTCCAAAGCTTGTCAAGTATGATTTCCCTTTCAGAAATGCATACTGAGTCTCTCCAATGTTGCTGTTAATTTGTAAATAACGAATATCACATCCTATATGATAGATTCCAACAGTTTCCCCACAAATGTCAAGTTAATTGGTCGGCAGTTCTCCACACTATCTCTTCTTCCCTTTGTAGATGCTTGGGTCACTACCGTTCATCTATAGTGCTTGGATCCAGACTATGCAGAATGCACTGGGCAATAGAATACAGTCATCAACAGTGCAACTAATACTTCTATTAGTGGTTTATTTCTGAAGATTTTGGTATGAAGTACATCTGGTTTGTCAAGGTTAACAATGCTCAATCCAGCTGTATGTTCAAGTAGAGCCTTGTTACTATCTAAATTGACTTTATGTCTGTCGATCCACAAGTCCTATGTGATGACTTCGAATTTCTGGGTAATTTTCTGGATCTTCCTCATGAAGACAGATGCAAAGTAATTGGTTATTTGCTTGGCCATTTCCCTGTTATCCATAATAAGCTCGACTCTCCTGATTGCAGCTTTCCACATTTGACTATGCTTCTCTCTTTCCTTTGAAATATATATCATAGATTTATGCAGTCTTTGAGTTCCTGTTTGTTTGTATGCATGTTCGCTTTTTGATTTCCTTACCCGTTTCATGGCCCTCCTTTTCTGGATCGTAATTTTCTGAGAATTCTCAGGATTCCACAATGTCTGGAATTCTTCTGAAGTCACTTCCTGTGATTAATATAATCTTTAATTTATTATGCGAATCATTGCTAACTCCATTTCTCATTCTTGGGTGTTTTGCCAGAAATCAGTAGACATATTTTTCAGACTTTGTAATATTTCTGTAAATTTCCTGGTCCTGACCATATATATTCAGGAACACTGCAGGAGGACAGGAAAGAAATAGCGGGGGCCCTGGTTGGTACTTTTGTATCATCGGGAGCCAATGGGTGAGGTCTTGGAAGAATTGGGGGGGGGGGGGTAGTGAGTGCTGTGCCGTTATTCAGGAAGGGCTACAAATAAAAACCGGGGAACATTCGACCAGTAAACCTAAAATCTGTAGCAGGAAAGTTACTTGAGAAGATTCTGAGGGAGAAGTTATACATGCATTTGGAAAGACTGGGCCTTGTGAATGGGGGATTATGGCTCACAAATTTGTTAGACTGCTTTGATGAAGTGACCAGTAACTTTGGCAAGGGCATGGTTGTATATATAGTCGATATGGATTTCAGTCAGGTTCCACATGGTACGCTGCTCTGGAAGGTTAGATCATATGGAATTGAGGGGGAGCTGGCAAATTAGGTCCAAACTTGTATTGATGATAGGTAGAAGAGGGTAATCGTGAAAGGATGCTGGTCGGACTGGAGGTCTGTGATGAGTGGAATGCCTCAGGGGTCGGTGCTGGGATGATATATTCATATATTACACATATCTATGTTTTAGATGAGAATGTACAGGCATGATTTGTAAGTTTCAAGGTGACACTAAAACAGGTGGCATCATGGACAGTGTGGAAGGTTATCAGAAATCTCAGAAATTACAGCAGTACCTTGATCAGGTGGGGAAGTGGGCCGAGAAATGGCAAATGGAATTTAATTCAGATAAGTGTAAGTTCTCGCATTTTAGAAAGTCAAATCAAGGCAGGAGTTTCATGGTGAAAGGCAGGGCCTTAAGGAGTGCAGTGGAACAGAGTGACCTTGGGAATTCAGGTGCACGGTTCTCTGTAAGTAGAGTCCCAGGTAGACAAGGCACTGAAAGAAGCATTTGACTCACTCGCCTTCATCAGTTAGAGCACTGAGTATCGCAATTAGGGAGTTACGTTGCAGTTATACAAGATGTTGGCGAGTCCATACTTGTAGCGTCATGTTCAGTTTTGTTCACTTTGCTCGAGGAAGGATGCTATTAAACTGGAAAGAGTGCAGAAGAAATTTACAAGGATGTTGCCAAGACTCAATGGTCTGAGTTACAGTGAGAGGTTAAACAAGCTCAGAGTTTTTACTTTAGAATGTATGAGGCTGAGGGGGAACTGATAGTAGTGTGTAAGGTCATGGGAGGCATGGATAGAGTCAATGCACTTAATCATTTTTTCCCCAGGATTGGGCAATCACGGACTAGAGGGCATCAATTTAAGGTCAGAAGGGAAAGAGTAAAATGGAACTTGAGGGGCAATTTCTTATACACACAGGGTGGTATGCATATGGGATGAGCAGCCAGCAGAAGTAGTTGAGGCGGGTACATTCACAAAATTTAAAATGCATTTGGACAAATATAGAGTTAGGAAAGGATTTGAAGGATACAGGGAAATGGCGGGGAAATGGGGTTAGTGTGAGTGGATATTTTGTTCGGAATGGACCAGTTTGGGCCGAATGGCCTGTCTCCGTGCTGTCAGACTCTATGGGTCGAACAATCATTGTTCTCCTACTGAATGTTATATTGTACTTTCCCAATTCACTGGAGCGAACTTGACCCTCTAACCTCTGGGCTTCCATGATGTTTGACCAGAATGTTCAAACATTCCACATTGAATGCAGACGCCGTGTAAAATATAACATATTAATGTCACTATTCCTCCAAAGCTGCTTCAGAGCAAGGTTAGTAATTAGTCCTTCCGACCACACAATAGACAATAGACAATAGGTGCAGGAGTAGGCCATTCTGGCCTTCGAGCCTGCACCACCATTCAATATGATCATGGCTGATCATCCTTAATCAGTATCACACAACACCAAATCCGAAATAATCTGCTCTCTAGTTTGGTTCACAACATACTCTCCAACCTACCTGATATACACAAAAGGAATTTATTTTTCACAACATTAACAATCACTTAGTTAACTCAGTTTCGATGCAACTTGACACCATCCATTATTACTGCAGAATCCAAGAGTATTTGTTACTCATTCACAGGATGAGGGCTTAGCTGGATAACCAGCATTTACTGGCCATGTCAGAAGGCAGTTAAGAGTCAACAGCGTTGCCTTGGATCTGGAGTGACATGCAGGCCAGACCAGATAAGAAGAGCCGTTTCCTTCCCCAAAGGACATCAGTGAACCAGGTGAGTTTTTCCAACTATCAGGAATGGATTCCTGATCATCATAAACCCTCGATTCCAGATACTTATTGAATTCAAATTCCACAATCTGCCATGGCAGGATTTGAAACCATGTCCCTAGAACATTACCTGGGTCTCTGGGTTAAGAGCCCAGCGATAATATCACTATGTCATAGCTTCCCTTTGCATATAGTTGCATATATAATTTCCAGAGCATATGATGCAAAATATTTGTGCGACAGTTTTGGTTCAGATATATAACACAAGTTTGTTTCTCCTTGCTATTTGTAAGACCCAACCAAACTCATTCTGTGGAATCTGAGGGACAGAGCCTGTGTCGTTATTTGTGGTATACTTGGATAAGACATTCGGGGAGACTCACCTCGATGCTGAGATGATCTGAAGACAGGTCCAGCAATGTAGGACAAGTATCAATATCCATTCCGCTCTGTCAGGATAAGTGTCACCGTATATTCTCACTGCTCCCTCACACTCACTGTATGTCTCTTATAGCACCTCCCCTCGACCAAGACTCACACTCCAAAAAGGCTCAAGCACGACCACTCCTGCTGTTGAATTCAGCACCTTCCCTCCCCCACATTTTCTGTCCCTGATGCAATAGCCCCGCACACTAATAGCACGACATGGATACAACAATATGGACAGACTCCCTCCGGCCACCTCACCATGTCACACCTCACCTAGTCCAGCACTAACAGCAGGACCATCCACTTCCTCCCACACTCATTCCTTCCCTTTCTCCCATTCCAGGAGAAACAGCCTAGAATAGGACATGTCGGGCCACGCTGGGTGATTCATTGCCAGATATCCGTTCCCTCATATCCCTACCCTGATATGTGTGGAGGATCCTGGAGAGCTCCGGAGAGGGCCAAGGGGCCTTGGGTGGAGATTCTGAAACATCCACTTCCCACCAACCTAATAAGGAGCAGTGTTTAGTAAAGAGCAATTCTCAATTCAAACCTACTGTCAGTTCCAACCTCATCTCTCTCACACGTAGAAGAAGAGATACCCCATTGCACAGAGATGCAGGCATTGAAATACACAGACTATTGGTAAATACCCCAATGTACTAACATACACAATGCATACAAGGGGATAAGCATGCACACACGGAGAAGCACACAAAGACATAAAAAGTCACACACAAATGGACACAAACACAGATAGAAACACATAGGCTGATACAAAGACAGACAGACTTAGTCACACAAATACAAAAATAACAAGTACATGGACACACACACACTGAAATACACATTAAGACATAGGCACGAGTGCCATTAAGACACAAATAAATATTTTTTTGATTTATAAGGAGATCAAGGATTCTGGGAGAAGGTAGGAGAATGATGTTGAGGAACATATTAGAAATGACTGAATGGTATATCAGACTCGATGGACCAAATGGTCTAATTCTGCTCCTTTTTGTAATGCTCGTTTGGTGTTATGCTATCAGGTATTCTCTTCCTGAGACAGCAGCAGCAACATATTTGATTGGAAACTGTCAGTGGTAATGTGGGAAAAGATTGGAGGGCAGAATGGTTAATGTCTATTCCTAGTTATTGTACCACTATATCCGAAAAGGGGCAGTGCATTGATATGAGGTTTTTTAAAAAATGTGTCCTACAATGAAAGAAGGATGTCCCTTTCCCTTTACTTTTGTGCTATCTGTGGTGTCCTCATCCTCAGGGAGTAGTGAATACTCGGTTAATTTAGATATTTTAGTTTGAGCTTGACTGATCTTTGCCGGACAGGAGAGTCAATGTTTATTGGGAACAGACAGGAGGCGGATGGTCAGACACACTCGGATCAGCCATGAGCATTCTGAATGGTGCCACCAAATGGCCAACTGCTGCCCCTTTCCAATGTGTTGTTCCCTCAGTCGACCCTCCCGGCCGTTACAGGAATGGACTGCTGACACTATTCCATGTGTTGTTCCCTTAATCCACGCTCCCGGCTATTACAGGAATATACTGCTGCTCTTACCCCATGTGTTGTTCCATCAATCCACTCATCGATGCTGTTACAGAGATATACTGCTGTCCCTACCTCATTTTTTGTTCCCTCAATCCACCCCTCAAAGCAGTTACAGAGATATACTGCTGACCCAACCCCAATCCACCCCTCAGTGCGATTACAGGGTAGAGGACCATCTCATTCAGCCAGACTGGATCGTTACAATGAGATGGGAGGAGACCATTCAGCCCCTCTAAGGAATTACACAGGAATATAGGATGAAGTAATTCACTCGTTGAGTACATTACACAGCCCAGGACGAGGCCATTCAACCCGCCTGAACTGCTGCACAGGAACAGGGATGTTGTCACTAACAGGAAATAGACAGTAGTGACATATGATTTTTTAAAAATAAAACTGTAACTAGTTTTGATTCAGAGATCACTGTAGGGTCATCAATGATCAATAATCTATGTAAAATATCTGGATGAAGGGACTGAATGGATCAAAGCTGAACTTCCTCGTACACCAAAATGATCATTCAATAGATCTTCAAATGGAGGGACTAAATCTGCATTATGATGTAGACAGGGAAGGTTAGTGAGCGTACCCTCAGCAGAAATAATATAATGTGAGTTGTCTATTGCAGTCGGGAACAATTTAAATGGAGAGAGATTGCAGAACTCTGTGATGCAGATATTTTTGATATTCTTGGTGCATGAATCATATGAAGACTGTCTGCAGATGCAGCAAGAGATTCAGAAGGTAAGTGGAATGATGCTGCTTGTGGCAATGGGTATTGGGTTTAATTAGGAATATTTCACTGTATCTGTGCAAGGATTGCTGAGACCACATCAGATACACTGGGTGCAGTTCTGATCCTCTAAACTAAAAAAAAGGATACAATTCCTTTCAAAGATGTTCGAAGATGCTTCCCTATACTCATTCTTGAAATGAAGGCCTTTTGTTATCTGGGATTATCTGTTTAGATCTTAGATGAGAAATCTTACTGAACCATGATTTTCAGAGAAGTCTTTCAGCTGGATACATATTATCTCTTGTTAAGAAAACTAAAGCTAGATAATATTTTTTTTGAATGAGATGCATTGGTATTAACACAAATATTATGAAGATATCAACCCTTTTTGAAAAATTACGCAGATGCATATAAGCATCTCATCAAATCATAAAACGGGCACATTATTTTCATTTGCTAATGGAAGGTACTGTGCACAGCAACAGCAATGATGCTGCATACAGCATACAGTCTAATATCATCCATTCCAGAGAATGTATATGGACAGTGCACATGGTCCAGTTTGGTGTTCAGTTGACATTCTTGTATTTTTCCACACAGAGATGGAGAAAAATATTACTTGCTTCAGAAGCAGCAGCCAATTAGTCTCTCTCTCTCTTACTTTGTTCTGCCTGAAAACAAGATGTAAGAGCAGAAAATACCTGAGTCATCTTTACCACTCGTGGAGGATTCCTGATGAGGATTCATACGAATCTCTGTGCAGCTCGAAGCAAAGGGAATTCAGACAAATCCAAATCCAACTGCTCCGGGAAGAAATCCGCATTCCCAGACATTAGTGTGAGCAGAATAAATTCAAAGTCAGAAACATATTTGAGACACTCTATCATTTTTACCATTTGTTCACAGTTCAACATTCTGTGTCTCAGATTTTTCTAGAAAATTACCCAGTCCGATACCTATATCATTGGGCACAGCACTCAACTGCTTACATTTAAAATTTGCTTTCACCAATAGAGGAGTGGGAAAAGACATGAGTGACCCTCCAACATTGGTCAGAACACGAACAAGAGATTCTCAAAAGGTTTTTAAGGTGTGAATTCCCTTCCACATAAGGTTGTGATGCCTGGATATTTCCATTAGGTTCAAAATTGTCTATGTCAGACATTTGAAGGACAAATGAATGTAGTGAAATGGTACACTGACAGAAAAGTGCTGCTGAGACCTTAATCAGATCATAGTGCATGGTAGAGCCATGACAAAGTGTCTGATTACCCACTCTTGCTCCACAGTCCCGTGTTACTATGGTGCATTCAGCCTCTCCCAGCTCCTGCAAGGTGCAGATGGGGGCCAATGCTCCACAATAACACAGGATTTCATTTAATCCCTCACAACTGTCACACTCAGATTGGTATGGATTGGAAAATGTTATTTGGAAATCCAGGCTGGTTTTGAAAGACGCCTCTGGTCTGTTTACAGACTGCCCCCTCTGTACACCTTGCGCGTCATTTGTTGGACCAGGATTCGTTATGAATAAAGCTCCATACCTCACTCAGAGATGACTCAAAAATGCTTTGCTCTCTCTGATTACAACATACAAATACAGTACATCCAGGAAAATTACAGCCGTTTACTTTGAAATTACAGAAAATGAAAACATAAGGAACAGGAATAGGTAATGCAGACGGTCAAGCCATTGTATTCGATCATGGCTGATCTACTGTTCGCATTAACTACTCCATAATGCCCAGTTCTTCACACTCCACAGCTCTCTGACAGGTCAAAGATTCATGTACCACCTCTTTAAATACTTTCAGTGATGTAGCTCCCCTAACTCTCTAGTCCAGATAATTCCTGACATTGATTACCCTCTGTGAGAGGAAAACACTCTCTACACATACACCCTAACCTATTGATATGAACAAGAGGTGAACACAGGGGCTCAGGAAAGAGTGAATGGCCTTAATAACAAGGCAGTAGTTGACTGAGGATGTCATCGGGACCACCTAATTTTTGAGCTTAATGAGAATCAGGTCTAACCTCCTCACTGGTTGGGGTTTTCAGAGCACAAAGGAAAATGTTTGTGGTCGGTGGCCGAAAATCCTCTCAGTCCCGGGACATCTCTTCAGGAGATCCTCAGATTAACTTCCTCAGCACAAACATCTTCAGCTCCTTCGTCAACGTCTGTGTACCCCCATTCCCGGCGCCCCCCATCTATCCCAAGATCAGAAGCGGAGTGATCACTGAAGATCACACAATATTCAGAACATTTTGTCCCCACTAAGCTCCTGAACCGGTCTGTGTCCATCGTCAGCAAGATCAAACAGCATTCACGTTTGTGCTGTTAAAGTGTTGGTAACATTCATGTAACAGAACGGCCAGGCACTGCACATTTCCACAGTTAAAAGAGGAGCTCATTCAGCATCTCAAGCTGATTACACCCGGATATGTGGAAACTATTCAGCCCAGCGAAATGACTGATCAAGAAGAGGGACAGCCCATTCAATCCTCCTGCCTGTTCCACAGGAAGAGGAGGCGTCTGGTCAGTACATTGAGCTGTTAAACAGGAACAGGCAGAGTCCAGTAAGACCCCTAAATCTGTTCTATGGAACCAGGAGGAGACCATTCACCCCGCGAGACGCTTACACAGGAATAGGAGGGTGTAATTGATGCTCCAACCTGGAAAACGAATGGAGTAGAGACCGCACTCATAGACTGCTCACAATGTTCTTTGTAGCTCCATTGCCTGTGGAACAAATGATACTTTAACGTGTTTTGCCGGCAGTGAGGGAGGAAGCCAAATGTTTTGTGCCAAGCCTCAAGGAGGCATCTTCCATCTCCAAGAAGACAGACCCATGTTCTCCGTTGGGTTCAGAAGGTGGTTAAGATAGTTAACTGTTTTAGAATGAAGTTTTGTGGTTCCTGTTGCGATGGTGACTAACGTGAAGTTCTATGTATGATCACACAACAAATGCACTGTATTAATGTTGGAAGAGTTTAGTTAAAGACTGGCTCTCTCTCTCTCAATCCAAATGGGGAGTGGCGTGGAGTGAGAGGAACGTTCTCAGAGTCTTTAAGCCATCGAGAATCATATAAACCAAGTTTTAAAAACATGGAATTTATCACTGTATTAGATCTGTTTGGAATATAATGAATGACTGTCCATCACCTTACGTTTCATTGCAATCACCTCTTATTCATCAAAGCTCTACAGAATAATCCTCATGCATGCCCGATGGTACAATCATCCTAACAATTAGTCAGGCGAAACTCCTTTATACTCTTTCTGCCAAGAGGATTATTCCTTGTAGAGGAGAGAAAATCTGTGCACAACACCCCAAATAGTATCTCAACAACACTCGAGGGTTGATCACAATAATTCTGTTCTCTCACTTAGCTGTCTCAGCTTCTTTCCGGTGTTATAAAAAGCCATTTCTTCTCTCTGCACTGCGAATGATGTGGAATTTTGAAATTTCTTGCATCTGTGCGTCAGTCATCACCAGAGGTATCGATGGAGATGCATATCACGTTCAGAGGGAGACTCAATCAGAAATAATTCACTTGAAACAGGGCATGGTCACCTACCTGAATGGAAATGCCTTACAGGAGAATGGAAATCAGGCAGAGAAAGGGAGCTTTCTTTCCTTTTGTTCTTCCCTCACGGGATGTGTGCAGCCCTGGCCAGGCCAGCATGTTATGCTAATCTTGAACTGAGTGGCTGATTCAGATGTTGCTAAGGATAATAAAGAGTAAAGCCCATTGCTGTGGGTTTGCAGTCGCACAGAGTCCTGAACATGGAAGGATAACCCATTGCCTTCTCTAAAGCAAATAGATATGCTTCTGTTGAAAACCAGTGGTGATGACTTCATTTGCATTCCATCAACTTCCTTCATGAGATACCAACAGATTATTATTCTGTGCCGTTTGATATTGAGACAATGACTTGACCACCATGCACTGACTGTCCATTTTACAGATTCTGTGGAAAGGACAAATTAACCAGCTCAAGTGCAAATATTTTGTGACGTAAGCAGAGTTAGAAGGGACTTGAAATGGTTATATCTGGATCTACCAAAGGCACAAATGATGGATTATTCAGCAGTTGCATTGAGGCTGAGAAGGTGACTGAAATATCCTGATAGTGGCCTTGGGCAGGATTAGTGAATGGGGAGAATATGTAGAAATGTAAATATGAATGAAGAAAAAAGATCTTGGAGATGAGGGACAGTCTGGTTTCTCCTTGCGTATTGTTGAGTAAGTTGTGAACGGTAATTGGCTAGTTATAATCAGTAAGGAATAAAAGTTTTGACTGGATATGAAAATGATGACTTCCAAATTTTAAAATTTGAATATGAACAGCAATTCAGTTCAATTCAGTTTAATGGTCAGATGGAATGACTTACCAGGAACACCAACTATAGCAAGGATGGGATAATAACCACCTCGAATAATCCAAAGGATACCTTCGATCCGTGATGCTAATGATATCCAAGGCTGAGAAAGGTAGAAAAGACCCCAGGATAAACTCCTCTCTGTTATTGTAATATTCCAGTCTAATGTTCTCAGATTCTGATCCATTAATGGAATATTCCAGTCTAATATCCTCAGATTCTGATCTCTCCTCCCCCTGTCTCTCGAGCTGCTGATCCCTGTTAGTCCAGTCATTGTTTACCTTAGCGATGGAAAGGGACAGGTGTATACCGCAGGACAAGAGTGATAGCTGGGGGAAAGGCAATTATGATGCGATTAGGAAAGGTTTTAGGATGCATAGGATGGGGAAGGAAATTGCAGAGGATGGGTACAATTTAAGTGTGGAGCTTTTTCAAGCAACAGCTACTGTGTGTCCTTGATAAGTGTATACATGTCAAGAAAGGAGTAAGTGGTCAAGTGAGGCTGCTGTGGTTTCCTGAAGCAGTTGAATCGCTTGTCAAGAGGAAGAGGGAGGCTTATGTAAAGATGAAACGTGAAGGCTCAGTTCGGATACTTGACAGTTACAAGTCAGCCTGGAAGGACTTTAAAAAAGAGCTAAGAATAGCCAGGAGAGAGCCTGAGAAGTCTTTGGCAAGTAGGATCGCGGAAAACCCTCAAGCTTTCTATCAGTACGTCATGAATAATAGATTTAACAAATGAAGATTAATGGTAATCAAGGACAGTAGTGTTAAGTTGCGTGTGGAGTCTGAGGAGATAGGACAGGCTGTAAATTAATATTTGAATCAGTATTCACAATGGAAAAAGAAAATGCTGTCGATGCCAATACTGAGATACTGGCTATTAGACTAGACGGGATTGAAGTTCGTAACGTGTAGATTTTCGCAGTTCTGGAGAGTGTGAAAATAGATATGTCCCCTGGGCCAGATGGGATTTATCCTAGGATTCTCTGAGAAGCTAGTAAGGAGTTTACACAACCATCTGTTCGGATTTTTACATCGCCATTGTCTACAGGAATAGTGCCAGAAGACTGGAGGACAGCAAATGTGGCCCTTTGTTCAAGAAATGGAGAAGATACAATCCTGGTAATTATATACCTGTCTTACTTTGGTTGTGGGTAAAGTGTTGGAAAGGATTACAAGACATAGGATTTACCATCATCTAGAAAGGAATCATTTGATTAGGAATAGTCAACAAGGTTTTGTGAAAGGTATGTCATGCCTCACAAATCTTACCAAGTTCATTGAGAAGGTGACCCAACAGCTGGATGAGGGAAAGTGAGGTATGTGGATTTAAGTGAAGCGTTTGATAAGGTCCCTCATGGCAGGCTATTGATGAAAATATGGAGAGTGTGGTGTTGGAAAAGCAGAACAGATGAGGCAGCGTCCAAGATGCATGCAAGTTGATGTTTCTCTTGTCAGCCCTTCATCAGGAATCAGTTTTCTGGTCTGCAGCATCTGCAGTCTTCATTTTCTCCTCGCTCCTCGGATGTTGCCTGACCTGCTGTGCGTTTCCCGTGCCACAATCTCGACTCTGATCTCAAACATCTGCAGTCTTTACTTTCTCCCAGAAAATATGGAGACATGAATTTGTGGGCGATTTAGCGTTTGGATCACAAATCGGCTCGCTGAAAGCAGACAGAAGGTGGTCGTTGATGGGGAATGTCCATTCTGGATTTCAGTCGCTAGTGGTATGCTGCAAGGATCTGCTTTGGAGTGACTGTTGTTTGTCCTTTTGAAAATGACCTCAATGAGGGTATAGAAGGATGAGTTAGTAAATTTACGGTTGACAGTAAGGTCGGTGGATCTTTCGGCAGTGCTGAATGATGTTGTAGGAACTGAGCTGTAATGTTCTATGTGCATGGACCTACAATAGGCTAAATAGCTTCCTTCTCTGATGTAACGATTCTGAGGTACTCTGACCACAATAAAAGCTTTAGGTGCCTGGAGAGACAAGCTGGTCCAGTGAAGGACACACACTGTACAGTCATCCATCATCTCTTCCTGTTCTCTGATATACAGCGGCCTCAAAATATCTGTTCAAACAAAATAGATTGATTCAAATTCAAGCAGTCAGGAGGACGTTCACCCGAGGGGATTGTCGTCAGAGGATTCAATGAATAATAAGATTTCAGAATAACACACAAAAAAAAATCACAGCAGCATAATAATTGGCAGCAGAGTAAAACTTACAGTTCCAAATATTTCCAAGTTCAGTTTTGGTCACCTTGCTGTAGGAAGGATGGTATTCAACTGGAACATTACAAGGATGTTGCCAGGACTCATGGGTCTGAGTCATAGGGAGAGGTTGGATAAGCTGAGACATATCTCTGTAGAGCGCAGGAGACTGAGGGGAGTGAAGTGCTTTGAGAAGGTAGTCATGGTCCACACCAGTTCCAGTCTCCCAGCCTGCCTCGATCCCCTACAATTTTCCTACCGGTGGAATGGGTCCATAGCGGGTGCCATATCCCTGGAACATCTGGACACATGGACACCCACGTCAGATTCCTGCTCATTGACAAAAGGTTCACCTTCAACACCATTATTCCTTTCAGAATAATAACATAACTCCCTGACCTTCGTCTTGGCTCCGCCCTCTGAAGTTGGATCCTCAGCTTTCTGACCTACAGTAAACAATCAGTGAAAATAGGTAAGGGTGTCTCTTCCATGCTAACATTCAACACTGAAATCCCAAAGGATGTGTCCTCAGCCCCATACTATACTCCTGTACACCCACAACTGTATTGCCAAATTTTGAACGAATGCCAGCTACATGTTCACTGAAGACACCACCATAGTAGGACAGGTATGTAATGATGGCAAGTCAAAATACAGAACGGAAATAGAAGACATTGTGATGTGCTGCACTGCGACCATCCTCTAATTCAACGTCGGCAGAACTAACCAATTGATCAATGACTTCAGAAAGAAATGAGGAGAACATGCCCCCATCTGCATCAATGGAACTGAAGTTGAAAGAGTGGAAAACATTAAGTTGCTTGGAGTGACGATAACCGACTTCCCATGTAGATATGACAGCCGAGATTGCACAACAACGCCTCTTCTTTCTCTGGCAGCTCAGGACATTTGACATGTCCACAAGGACCCTCACCAATTTCTACAAATGCACCACTGACAGCAAAGTATCTGGGTGCATAATGACCTGGTGTGGCCACAGACCTGCCCAGGACAGTAAGAGAAATGACAGAAGGTCGTGTGCACAGCCCATGCCATCACGGAAACCAACGTCCATTTACACAGCTCCATTTACACAGCACCAATTGGCTCCATTTACACAGCTCACTGCCGTGGAAAGTCTGACAGCATTTACAAAGACACATCGTACCCTGGATCTCCTACAATCTCTTCCATCATGGAGACAATACAGAATCTTGAACACACAAACTAGCGGCTCATGAACAGCATCTTCCCAGCCACTATTAAGCTAAGGAATGGGCTCTCTAACTTCAAATAATGCTGATCTTGCTCACATTGATGTTGCCTATTGCATGCCCTTTCTGGTGTAGCCTTTATGCCTCAGTATTGAATCCTTCAACCTGGGAAAAAGCTTGTCTCTATCCACCCTGGCTACACCCTTCATGATTTTGCAAACCTCAATCAGTTCCCCCCTCAATCTCCTTTTATCTAGTGAAAATAAACCTAACCGACTCAACCTCTCTTCATAGCTAGCATTTCATTCTGATTAGTAGACAGATTAGCAAATTTCAGTCACATAAGATACAGAATAAGCTAGTCACAAATGGCTTGAATGAAGAGGGATATTTTTCAGACTGGAGGCTTCTGAGCAGCAGTGTGCTGCAAGAATTAGTCCTGAGTTCAAGGCATTTCATGATTTATGTAAAGGATTTAGATGTGAATATAGGGGCAATAGTTAGTAGGTTTACAGATGACATCAAAAAGCTGGTGTATTAGATTATCTCAGAGTACAACAAGACCGCAATTCGATGAGACAAAGAAGCAAGGAGTAACAGATGAAGTTTAATTTAGATAAATATGAAGCTTTGCATTTTGGGAAGGCAAATCAGGGCAGACATTATATACTTCATGGTCAGGTCCTGGGGCATGTTGTGAAAGAAAGGGGCATAGGGCTGCAGGTGCATTGTTCCTTGAACGTGGAGTCGCAGGTAGACAGTGTGGTGCAGAACACATTTGGCACATTTGTCTTAATCAGTCAGCGCATTGAGTATAGGAGTTGTGGTGGTATGTTGGATCTGTACAGGATGTTGGTGAGGTCACTTTAAGAATACTGCGTACAATTCGGTTATCTGCAGAAATGACTTACTCGGATGTTCCAGGACTGGAAGTTTGAGCTTTAGGGAGATGCTGGTTAGGTTGAGGTGTTTCCCCCTGGAGTGTCAGAGGCTGAAGGGTGATATTATAGAGGTTTACAAAACCATCAGGGGCATGGATATTCTGAACAGTCACGTTCTGCTCTACAGGATTGGGGAATTCAGAACAAGAGAGCATAGGTTGAAGGCTAGGGGATTTGATTTAGAATGGACTTGAAGATATATGTTTCACACACAGAGTGGTGTGTACAGAAAGTGCTGCCAGAGGAAGTGGTGAAGGCGGTTACAATCGCACATTTAAAAATTATCTGAAAGAAGACGGATATTGGTCAAATGCTGGCAAATGGAACGAGATCACATTTGATGTGTGATCGGAGTGAAAAGATCGCACTAACGGGTCTGTTTCCGTTCTGCGTGACTCTCTGATTCTATAAGAGGGATGACGAATAATTCTGAAAGGCCCTTTCAAGTGGGAATTCTCTTCAGTGAAAGTTTATCGTGCCTCTATGTTCACATTGATTGAAAGCTGCATTCGTTAAATATTTGACAGAGAAGTGAGTCATACATAATGGGATATAGACAGGAAAGTGGGGCTGAGACCCCAACCTGATCAGCCACAATCTTAGTGCCAGGTGGAGAAGGCTCAAAGTATCTAATGACCCACTCCTGCTCCTCAGTCCCATGTTTCTGTATTCAATTCAGCCCATCAAACCTGCTAAGCAGGAGCAGTTGGATGCTACTTACTGCTTTCAACTGGTGCACAGAAACAGAGAAGACTATTCAGCCCTTCAAAAATGCTTTGAGGTGATTTGGGAAATGTAATTGGAAAACCCAGGCACGGGTATGAAAGAGGCCCCTCATCTCTCTTTACAGAGCTTCCCCTATCTGCAACTTGTGCTCCCTTTGTTGGTCATGTTTAGACCCAAGTTCACTGAGAATACAACCCCCATACCTCACCCAGAAATGGCTCACAGAATCCTCTGGTCTCCCTGACTGCAATATGCAACAACAGAGCATTCATGAAATAACACCCACTAACTTTCCAAGAACAGAATGGGAGAACATCAGAAACAGGGGCAGGTCGTTCACCCCCCCAAGCCTGCCTTGCCCTTCACTAAGATCATGACTGATCTGCTCTAGGCCTCAAATCCTCTTTCATACCCAATTCCTCATAGCCCTCACCTCTCTGACAGTACAATATCCATCTACCTCCCCTTCAAATACTTTCAGTCATCTCACTCCCCAACACTTTTGAGAAGAGAAATCCTGACATTCAAGACCACCTGTTTGAAGAAAACACTTGCTGCTCCTATGTCATGGTTTATTGATATGAACAAAAGAGGTTGACACAAGAGTTCAGGTAAAAATGACTGGCCCCAATATCAAAGCTGTGGTTGACTTCTGTTGACATCAAGGAGCTTAACAAAACTGAACTTACTGGGAATCAGAGTAAACTCTCCAGTGTTTGGAGTCAAACGTGGCACAAAGGAAGATGTTCATCATCTCTGTCCTGGGTCACCTCTGTGGGAGATCCTCAGGGTAGCTTCCTCTTCACAAACAGCTTCAGCTGCTTCATCAATGTCTCCCCTCCCCCACCTTCCCCACCAAAAGATCAGAAGTGGGGATGGTCACTGAAGATTCCACAATGTTCTGAACATTTTGCCCCCCTCAGCTCCGGAACTGGTCTTTGTCGATGTGCAGCAAGAACCAGACACCACTCAGGCTTGTGCTGTTAAAGTGTCAGTAACATTCATGTAACAACACTGCCTGACACTGCAAATTGCCACAGTAAAAGAAGAGTTCATTCAGCACCGGACGCTGGTTTCACAGGAATGTGAGGAAACCATTCAGCCCATTGATATTATTGGAAAATAACAGGGACAGCCCACTCAGTACCTGCGGCCTATTACACAGGAAGGGAAGGAGTCTAGTGTGATGGACCACACCAGAGCCCCTCGAAAATATTTGAAGGCAGTAGCCTAGACTCTAATGTTTTCTTATTTTAAAGGGAATGTAAAATGTCTGTTCCAGATGCAATGTGACAGCATCAAGAGAAAATTAAGAGAGAGTAGCAGCCAGGAAACATTCCCTGAAGCTTCCAAGTCTGTTGAGACCCCAATAGTTTCTGATGTTACTGAGAAACCAAAACCCAGAGATCCTAATCTGTGAGAGCTGGCCACACCATTCAGCCCATTCAGGCTGCATTAAAATTAACCTAAGGCCTCCCCTAGCTGTTACTCAAGTGGTCTTAACTAGCCAGCTTGGTAACGATCGTTCAATCACTCTCTTAAAAGAAACCAGGACAAAATAACCTCGAAAAGCTACAGCATCATCACACTTGTCAGTACATCGAGCTGTCAAACAGGAACCAGGGGTAACCCAGTCAGGCCCTTGGCCCTGTCCAATTGGACGAGGAAGAAGCCAGTCAGTCCCTTGAGTCACTTATACAGGAACAATAGGAGGCCATTCACACCTCAATGCACTTACACAGGGGCAGAATGAGATAATTGATGCTGATTCCTGATGAATGTCTTATTCCCGAAACGTCGATTCTCCTGCTTCTCGGATGCTGCCTGACCTGCTGTGCTTTTCCAGCAATCGACTCTCTACTCTGATCTCCAGCATCGGCAGTCTTAAGTGTCTCCAGATTGATACTCCAACATGATTAACAAGTGGACCAGAGGCTGCACAGACAGACTGTTCCACGTTGTTCTTCTTGGCTCCATTGCTTATGATACACACGTGGGACGTTAACGTGGTTTTCCAGTGGTGAGCAGGGAAGCCATATGTGTTGTGTGAAGTCTCAAGAAGGCATCTTCCATCTCCAAGAAGACAGCCTGGTGTTCTCTATGTAAGGCAGAAGCTGGTGGGAATGGCTACCTGTTTCAGATGGAAGGTATTGTGGCTGCTGTTGGGGATTGTGAGCAACATGGCCTTCACTACGGGTTCACACGCCGACTGCACTATAACATGGGGAGAGTTAGTAAAGGAATATAAACTATTAGGCTCGTTAGACTGATGAATTGACTCTCTATGTTCAAATAATGCTGATCTTGTTCATGTTGATTTTGTCGCATGTTTGTCCTGTTCAGTGTAACCTGTATGACTTTGCCCAAGTCTATTTCCACCCTATGATCTGTCTGGCCATGCTTACTATGATCTGCCTCCACAGCTCATAAACAAAATGTTTCCCTGTACTGAGATACACTTGACAATAAATCACACCAATCAATCCTGGGTAAAGTATGGAATTTCTCATCCTATCAATGTGTCTTTTGGAAATAAGTGATAGCTGCCACTCTTCGTGTTTCAGCGTCACCATTTCTTCGTCTCTCACAACTCTAAGATTAAACACTCAGCTTCTTTACTCTATCCTCATGTTACCATCACCGGTGTCTGTGGTCAGGAGATCATTCCTTACAAAGGATATCAAATCCGTAGAGAGTGACCCAAATGCTCTCTCAGCAAGGCTCTACAACAGCAGGAAGATGGCTTTACTTATGTAATCTAATCATCTTACAATGAAGGACAGCATACCATTGACTCCATCCATTACTTACACAGGGTTTGATTCGGAGCAGTCAGAATAGATTTGTGAGTGGGAGATCATACTTCCCAAATTTGTTAGAGTTCTTTGATGAAGTGACTAGAAAGGTTGATGAGGACAGAGCGGTAGACATAGTCTCTTTGGATTTCAGTAAGGCCTTTGATAAGGTCCCACACGGCAGGTTGCTCTGGAAGGGGAACTCACGTGGGATGCTGGGGGAGCTGGCAAATTGGATACACAGTTGGTTTGATGGTAGAACGCAGAGGGTTTAGTGGAAGGATGCTTGTCAGACTCTAGTTCGGGTACATTGCTGTTTGTTATCAATGATTTGGTTGAGATTGTGCAAGTTATGATTAGTAAGTTTGCAGATGACACTAAAGTAAGTCGGAGCATGGTCAGTGAGGATGTTTATCAGAAATTGCAGCGGGACCTTAATCAGGTGGGGAATGGGCCGAGAAATGGCAAATGGAATTTAATATCGATGCGTGATGTCTTACATTTTGGGAACTCAAATCAAGGTAGGAGTCTCATGGTGAATGGGAGGATCTTCAAGGGTGTTGTGGGCAGAGAGACCTTGGAGTTCAGGTGCACGGTACTCTGAGAGTGGATTCACAGGTAGGCAGGGCAGTGAAGAAGGCTTTTGGCACATTGGCCTTCATCAGGCAGGATATTGAGTATAGAAGTTGGGAATTTATATTGCAGTTACACAGGACTTCGGTAAGTCCACACTTGGGGTATTGTGTTCAGTTTTGTCACGTTGTTATAGGGAGGATGCTATTTAATTAGAATGAATGCAGAAGAAATTTACAAAGACATTGCCAGGACCCAATTGTCTGAGTTATGGGAGAGGTTGGACAAGCTGGGACCTTTTCTTTAGCATGTAGGAGACTGAGGGAGTCCTTATAGAGCTGAATAAGATCATGGTGGTGGGGTTAATGCTCTCAGTCTTTTTCCAAGGTTTAGAGAATCAAGGACGAGAGAGGATCAGTTTAAGGTTAAAGGGGAAGGAATAAAAGGGTACTTCAGGGGCCACTTCTTTACACAGAGGCTGGTACGTGGATGAGCTGCCCGCAGGTGTGATTGAAGGAGATACATTAACAACATTTCAAAAGCATTTGGAAAAATATGTTGATAGGAAAGGACTGGAAGGATATGGGCCAACTGCAGGGAATTGGGGTTAGCGTGGATGGACATTTACAAGGTAGAGTCGAAATCCCTCTGTTAATTAAAACCAAACACCCAGAAAAGCTCGCCTCACCTTGTAATCTGTTAAAATATGAGCGAGACAGATCTCCTACATTCCACTATTTAAACAAAAATTAACAAGTTAGTTTCTTAACTTTAATAGTGAACACTAAACAACAACTATTCACAAATGCAAGCCCCTCTTTTCTTAGCTACTTACTATCTGACTCCAACTCTGTAAAAATATTCTGTTGCAACAGCCCACATATTAAACATTACAATCTCAAGACCACACAGTCTCCATCTTCCCCGCTGTGTTCACTCTTCCAGCTGCTGATCTCCCTGGGTCATGTTTTTATTGCAAGTAGGTTTACATGAACATGTATCTTTGATAGAGAGTTTTTGAGATGGCCAGTTAGCACTCATGCTCTACAGCAGTTACTCTGCTGTTGGATGGCAGTGGTTCTCCCTCTAGTGTTCAAATGCTGTGTTTATCTACTCCCCATGATACAACAATTCTCATAACTTGATTGCTTTCCAGGTGTCCAAACAATAATATTCAAGTTCCGTTGGCTTCTGGTATCCTGACCATTATTTAAACTCTTTGGTTGCATTTGAATTGTTGTCAAAACAGCAACCAAAACTCAGGTATCCATTTCCCAGCTAATTGTGACATCTGGAACAACCTGACATTTAGCTGGCATCTGTGCTGTACTTTCTATTCAACAAACCCCGTTCTGTCTTAAAGTCACCCGACATGCTTTCGGCTTCATAAGACCTCGCTCCTTCAGAAAAAAAAGAACCATCAGAATGAAAAGATGGCTTCGTTTCTTTTCCTCTAATTCTTAATCCCATTATTATGAAATACAAAAGTATTAATCTCAGTTATGTCATTCATATTAATTTTGTACACTTATTTAAACTGGAATAAGACAAATCTTATCGAAAATCTTTCCTTTAAATCCGCGATAACACATCTGCTATCACATTTTAGGACCCACAGCATGTACATTGTGTACGTTTAAAGTCAGTGTGATAAGACTCCAATGAAATACTCTCATATTCTGGTCTTTAAATATTCCAAAAAACGTGAGTGGTTTGTCGTTGTCCACAACCATCTCCGACAATTTATTTGTCACATAAACATTAAAATATTGTCAGGTCAGTGCAAGACTTAATCATTCTTTTTCAATAATGGAGAATGTTGTATTTTTTATTTCTGGTGGATATTGCGTTTTTTCGACAAGTCGCCAATTAGCCATTCAAATCCATCATAACCTTTCTGTATCAATACATCTCCAAACCCTAAACCCTAGAACCAAATAGAATTTTCAAAGGGTTTCAAAATATTCGGTATAGCTAAAACTGGTGCGGTGATTAATCCTGCTTTAAAATTCTCAAATGCCTCCTGGCATTGTTCTGTCCACCACAATTCTGTTTCCTTCTTTACTAAGTCCATCAGTGGTGACAATACGCTGCTGACGTTTGGATCAAACTTCCAATAGAATCCAATCAGTTCCAAAAATGGAAGCACCTCTTTCTTCGAGGATGATCGTGGAAATTCCTCAAAGCCCTTCGTCTTTGTGTTCCATGGGGGTCAACCTTCCATGTCCAATGTAATGTCCCAAGAACGTCACCTCTGCCTTCGTGAATTCTGTTTTCTTTAAGTTTATTACCAAGTTTGCTTCTTGCAATCGATCAACATGCTCTGCCAAATGTAACATGTGAGCTTTCAATCACTTGCTAAAGGTCACTACAGCATACACATAAGCTGCACAATTTGTTCATCTGACCATAACTCTGTTCCTGAGTCACTAAACCTGGCTTTGACTGGAATTCCTATCACTGGTGGCAATACTAATATGTCATCCCCACAGGAACTCGTCAAACTTTCCGAGTTTTTATCTGCCACGTTCTTCATTCTATGCTGTGCCCTTCAGGTGCTGTTTAGCTCACTCACCTACTCCATCTGATCTCTCCCTCACCTCACATACATAATCCAAGTGTGAGATCTCTGACTTCGGTCCTGTCAATTTATATTCAATTAATTCCAAAGGACCTCTCACTTCAAATATTAACTCAAAGGAAGTAAACTGAGTAGATTTATTTGGGGCAAATATTTTTTGTCTAATGGCAAACAATTTCATGAGACAGCTTCACTCCAATCATTCCGGTAATCCTGAAAGTACGCTGTTAATATGGTCTTCAGCGTCTGATGCTAACTTTCCAAGGTTCCCTGGGATTCAGGATGGGATGCCCTTGATTTAAACTGCTGTATGCCTAAGCTATCCATGACTTCCTTAAACAGCTGAGCGGGAAAATGAGACCTTGGTCTGACTGAATCTCTCTGCGGAGCCCACAGTGAGTAAAGAAAGCTATCAACTCATCCACCTCCCTTTTTACCTTAACAATCCATAATAGAATTGCCTCTGGAAATCTGGTAGACACATCCATTATAGGTAGCAAATATTGGCTTCCACTTTTATTTTAGATAGGGGAGCTACACAACTCATCATAACCTACGTGAAATGTTCTTCGAATGCAGGAATTGGTCACAAAGGTGCTGGCTTTATTACTGCCTGTGACTTACCTATTATTTAGAATGTTTGATATGTGCAACAAATAATAACCACGTCCGTGTGCATTCCAGGCCACTAGAAATGCCTCTGTACCTTAACCTGATTCTTCTGTACACCTAGATGACCCCCTGCAGTTAGTTTATGTGCTACCCGTAACACTGTACGCTACCTCTAAAACAATCTGGTGCACTTCGGACCATTTCCCTTCTGCACTAACCTATCGGGGTCTCCATTTTAATTTTATCATTCTATCTTTCAGTTAATAACGTTCGACAATATATTCTGATTCCTTTTCTGTGTGTGTGCATGTGTATGTGTGTGTGAATGTGTGTATATATATCTGTTGTAAGTCCATTAGCCTTTCAGGACTAAACCCCCCTGCCTGACCCTCTGCCTGTTCAGGTTTTTCCTGCACCGTGACATCAAACAGGGGGTCAGTTCACTGAGCATCAACTCCTTTGGCTTTTTATTTCGGTTTTCCTTCCTGCTCTAACTTATGACAGTGGAATCTTGTTACTACGCAGTCTGGAAAAATCCTGGGTATTTTCTTTTAACTTCCCAATTCCCTAGTTTTCCTTTTGCCTTCTCCAACACAAGGGGTGCCATTCCCACCTTGGATCCTGTTAAATCGTTCACAAGAATAAACTATATTCCTGGAAATGACACTCTGTTACTCACTGTCACTGTTACTTCCCCAACCTTGAATTGGCATTCCATCCTGATGTTACACAAGGGAATACTTAATTTCTAACCCCATTCCACAAATTGTCACGATCTTTATTAATATGTCAGAAAGAATGAAAATACTTTCATCTCTCACTATTAGAGGCCGAGAGAAAGTGAGGGCTGCAGATGCTGGAGATGAGAGTGGAAAAGTGTGGGGCTGGAAAAGCATAGCCAACTGGACAGCATCTGAGGGGCAGAAGAGTTGACGTTTCAGGCATAAATCCTTCATCAGGAAAGTGGGGGATGGGGTAAGGGAGGGGGAAGGGGGCCGAGAAATAAATAGGAGAGTGGGAGTGGAGCTGGGTGTAAGATAGCTTGGAAGGCGGTAGGTAGACGCAGGTGGGGTGTGATGGTGATAGCTAGGAGAGGAGGGTGTTGTGGATAAGTGGTAGGACAACTAGAGCCCTCAAACTAGAACCATCATCAACGTTGACTTCACCAAATTCCAAATCTCCCCTCCCCCAATCTCTGCTAGATTGAACCATTCAAACTAGCACTGCCCTCTTGAACTGCCCTAACTGGCCAGCTTCCTTCCCACCTACCGAATCCACCCTACCAACTGACATATCACTATTACTCAAACCGACATCTTCTTATCGCCTTCCCAGTGACCCTCCCACCAGCCCAGCTACTACCCTCGTATTTATCTTTCAGCCCCATTGTCCCCCCACCACATTCCTGACAATAGGTTTATGCCTGATATTCGATTGTTCTGCTTTTCGGATGCTGCCAGATCTTTTGTGCTTCTCCAGCGTCACACTTCTCAACTATTACAGACTGAGTAGATCCCATATCTCACAAAATTAGACTTCTTGTCCTTCTCCCCCGATCTTTCTGAGTAAACTTTATCTACAGAGGCGAATTCTTTCAGAGATCAGGTACTGCCTCCATACCCTGCCCTTGCCTAGGCTGAGCACTCTCCGGCAGCTCCTTGGCTCTACTTGGAGTCTCCTTTACCAGTTTCACTAATGCCACTGGGCTTAGCCTCTTCTGCCACATCTTTCCCAAAATGTGCCTTCCTTCAATGACCATCACAGTGTGTCCCAGCTTACTTCAATGTAAACACCTTTTCCCAGTGCCCTTCTTAAACCATTGGCACTGTCATTTTATGTTTTCCACTCCCTTATACTGAGAACAACTGAGGCATTTCAACACCTTCGGGCTTCTTTTTTCACCTGTGGTATACTATTGTGCGCGACTTTTCGCTTTGTAATGTGTGAACTTCCCTTCTCCCAATTTCTGTCCCTCATAGCATGAAAATTCTCCCAGAAGCAAAATTTCATCTCATGCACCAATGCATATTTACCTGCCATTTCTGCCGCGCTTCTCACTTCTTGAACTTTCTGTTCATGCACATGAATTCTTACCATCTCTGGAAGTGAGTCTTTAAACTTCTCGAGCAGAATAATCTCCCTTCGAGCCTCACAGGTCTTATCTATTTTTAAGTCCAGTACCCATCTATCAAAATGACTGTAGTTAATTCTTTCAAACTTAACATAAGTCTGACCTGGTTCAGTCTCTATTTTTCTGAACTTCTGTCTATATGCTTCTGGTACCAATTCATAGCCAATCAAAATAACCAATTTGACATCTTGATAATCTCTTGACCCCTCATCTGACAGCGCTGCACATGCCTCACCAGCTGTGCCCACCAGTTTAGTCTGAACTAGCATTATCCACAAGTTCACTGGACATGTAATCTGCCGAGTCATTTTTTCAAATGAAATAAAAAAGGTTTTGACATTTTTCTCACCGAAATATGGCAAGGCACTAACATAGTTGTGTACATCCCGACGTTCTCCCTTCATCTCCATCCTGTTAATTTAACTTTCTTGTCTAATTCCCAACTTCTGAATCTCAAATTCTCTCTCTCTTTCTTTTTCCTCTCCTTCTCATTTTTCTCTCTCTGTTTCCGTCTCTTTCTTTATCTTCTAACTTCAGTTGCCATATTTGCAATTTAAGTTTTTTCTAACTCGACTGCACTTGTCTGTTTCTCTGATACATCAAAGTGCTTGACCAACTCCATTATAATTTCATCTTTCCTTTTGACCCTGGTTAAACCCAATTACAACCTATTTGCTAATTCTAAAAAATGTCCTGCTTCTATCTTTCTAAACTTTCTTGGCAAATTTGGGAACCTCTTTAGTAATGTTAAAAGCCATTTCCCTCACATTTAATTTAAACAACCACCATTAAAAAAAAATTAAACAGATTTTCTGACCGGTTTTATTTGAAGATCTGGGTCACTAATTGCAACGTGTTGGAATTTGCTGGGACATTTTGTACCCGAAATCTGTTCAAATCTGTCCAAGTCCCATACAGCAGGGCCCAAAACTGTGAAGACATCTATGACGAGGACTTCTGTTAATTCAAAGCACAAACCCAAAAAAGCTCACCTCACCTCATAATCTGTTAATACATGAGTGACAAAGAACTCCCAAATTCCACTAATAAAAGAAAAATAAGTGTGTATGTATACAAGTTAGCTCGCTGTGCTTGAAGGTTTGTTTTCTGACAATTCGACACTATGACTCGGTAACATCATCAGTGAGAGTCTCTGCTGAAGTGCTGGTCGCATGTCGCGCCTCTCTATTTATAGGTATTGGTTTCTTAAGATGGGTGATGTCATTTCCGGTTCTTTTGTTTACAAGAGAAGGTAGATAGGATCTAAATTGATGCGTTTATTGATGGACTTCTGGTCAGACTGCCATTCCTCTAAGAACATCCTTGCGTGTCTTAGTATGTGTGTGCATTGTACCAATCAAAGTGGTGCCCTTCATTGTCTGTATGTATGGAACATAGTGATAATGGGTCATGTCTTTTGGTGGCCAGCTGGTGTTCGTGCATCCTGGTAACATGACAACAGACCCATTTCAATGGCGGAAAAATTATTTTATATTTTATTTGATTTTAAATAATGTGTGTGTGCAGATATGTAACATTTTTCATATATACACAATACATTCTAAATGAACAACTGAGACACAGTTAACAAAAAGTGATGCATATCATGTATAAAATTTATAAAACATTAAAACATCATTTGATTCTCATCTAAAGTGATATGTTTCCCCTTCTCTCAACATTCCCTCCTTTTCTGGAATTCTACACTCCAATCTCTCCTTCTTATCAGGATGCGTTTTATAAATTCTTGCTTCTGGTGACCCAACTTATTTCAGTTAATCCCCTTTCTACCAGAATTCAATATATTGGCCTGTTGAGTTCTTTTCAAAGCTTGTTTTCTGTCATATTATTGGAGAAAAAAATTCTGGCATCAGAGTCAGGAATTGAACACGTTACTCTGTTGTCCATGCACTATACAAAGGACCACAGCACACAGGAATTGCCAAAACATTGAGGGATCTACATCTACTTCTTTCAATGATCTAGTTTTCTAATTTTTCACATTTCCTCATCTATGTTGTCTCGCTCTTTCTCTCTTTGTATCTAATTAAGAAAGTTACCAATTATTCTTTGCGTCCCTTCTCTCAAAGCTCCTTCTTTCGGTTTATATCTATTGCTCTCTTCTAGATGTAATGTGATTATAATTGAGCAAAGTGACTGCAAAGACATTCAGGAGGAGCTGGCCAGAGTTAATTGAAGGGTAGCTGAGCAGGGCAGACCATGGAGCAGCAAAAGCAGGAATTTCTGGGGATATTTCAGAGGATATCAGAAATTCTCCCAAAGGAGATGAAACATACTCATGGTAGGACAAGGCAGCCATGATAAGGCATCAAACCAAAAGAGGAAACATATAATGTGGTGAAGATGATTGGGAATCCAGAGAATTCATTGGCTCTGAAACTACATAAGGCTGGCATCACTGACACAACAGAGCTCTTAATCATGGTCATTGAGAGAAACAGAGGAAAAACATTCACTTTAAACACAGAAGATGATATTACTCAAGGAAAAAAATTGAGGTGAATTAAACAATTGAATTAACATCAGTTAATTTGTTTTGCAGAATGTGTCAAATTGAAAGCTTGATCCAGGGAAAGACCCTCAGCAAAATAAAAGTATGAAATTGGACGTGTTACCACTTCAGATACCAGAGTAGGTCACTGAGTACATGACTGATGGGTGAATGGGTCTCGATGTGAACTAAGGGACAGACAGCAGAATTGCAATGCAGATGTTGCAGCCCAAAACTGCGTATTTGTGTAGTGCTGTAGACTACAGCAGCAGGAGAAGCAAAACAGCATTTAACCACAACCTGTAACTTTTAGCCTCGAATAATTTCCTCAGTCTGCCATTCCCATCAATACGATCTATGTTTCAGTAATGACTGTGAGAGAACATGACTGGGTCAGAACCACGTGAACCTAAACCTGATGCCAACCCATTAAAGCTCCCACACTTGACAAACAGATCTGATCGAAGCTCCGCAATCCTGTCACATTCTGAAATAAATGATGTTAAACAAATGACGGAGGAAAGGGGTCCACAAATATCCCCATCCTAAATAATTGAACAGTCCTGTACATCAGTGTAAACGATTAGGAAGTGGAATCTGCAACACCCTCAGCCAGAAGTGTGGAGTTGATGATTCACCTCACCCTCGCCATGATAGCCACAGAATCACAGATGCTCGTCTTCAACCAATTCAATTTGATGTTCGTGACATGAAGAAACAGGTGAACACAGTACGTACGAAAAAGGCAATGGTCCCTGACACCATTCCTGCAATAGGACTGAAGACTTATGCTGCACAACAAGCCGTGTCCCTGGGGAACCTCTTTCATTCCAGCTCCAACTCTGACATCTCCCTGGTAATGTGGAAAATTACTCAACTATGTCCAGTTCCTAAAAGGATTATAATTACAATCTGGCCAGTTACCTCCGCCTCAGTCCCACCTCGACAGTCAAATTGGTGGAAGTTCTTTTTGACAGAGTTATCAAGCAGCACAGAAATAACCTGCTCAGTATGATTTCCGTTAGGTCCCCATGTAGAGATGGTGCTGCTGTGGAAAGGTCACTGGTTACTCATCCAGACCAGGCTAATGCTCTGGCAGCTGATGTAAGTTAAACACAATTGACAAAATATTAGGATGCAAAATCTGGTGTCCGTAAATAGTGACCTTCAAACCAATGTCGATTGTACATACCAATTTGCTTCACAAATGTCCTTTCAGGAAGTGCTTTCCTGTGTTTTCCTGGTCTGGCCTAAATGTGACTGCAGACACAGAGATATGTGATAAACTTTGCAATGGTCTCTGAATCCGCCAAACAAGACATTCTATTGTATCAAATTGTTCCGAGGTCTAAAGGATAAAACCAGACAGGAAACCCGGCCCCAGCCTCGGTATCGATAAAAGGGGAATGAGAAACACAGTCCTGTTGACCCTCCAGAGACCTCCTTCCGAACATCTGAGAGCTTGTGATTAACCTTGGGAAGCTATAAAATCGGAAGTGCTTTAGTCCATTTGGTCTGTCGATTTTGCGACCCAATTCAATATAATGATACCTGGCCCTTTATTTCCATATCGTTCTACTTCTCTCCCACCATTCCTTTACTGTCTCTAAATCATTATTTATATTCAGTGTCTTGGCTTCCAGGTTCGAGCGCATTCCGCAGGTTCACCAGTCGCTGAGTGCAGACATTTATTGTCATCTCATTGCAGAATGGTCTGTCTGTACCTAATACTGTGAACCATTGTTTTAGACACCACAGCCAGCGGAATTATTATCCCTGATTCCAATCCGTCTCACCCTGTCAGAGCTTTATATATCTCACTGAGATGTCCACCCATTTTCCTAAACCCCATGGAATACAGGCCCAGTCGCCCCAAACTCTGCTCCCACAACAAGCCTGTCATCACAAAGATCGGTCTGTACATCCTTCACTGCTCTCCCTCGATGTCAGGTTTGTCCTTTATTATGTACTGAGACCAAATCTGCAGAATACTGAACAGTGTTTGAGATAGGGTCTCACCAATGCCCTCTACAGCTGCAGTAAGGCACGCTTACTCCTGGATTAAAACCCCCTGAAATGAAGGTCAGTTGATCTTCCTAACTGTTTTCTGCTCCTGCAATATTGCTTTCAGTGACTGGTGTACAGGGAGATCCAGATCCTTTGCAATGTTACAGCTCCCCACTTGGTAGGTCTATGTACACTGGGAAGCGTGTGAATGCCATTCCCAGTATTGCCTTGTGGGTTCAGACCTCACTGTGCTGCAGGAACCTCGGAGGGCCGTGCAGAAGGAAACAACAAAAAGGCCCATACGTCGCTTTTCAGATCAACATGTTTCAAACAATCCCTTTTCAAACGAAAAGCTGCAAATCTCTTGTTCCCACCAATGGGCACACTGTCACCTCAACCCACCGTGCTCTCCATCTGCCACGTCTTTGCCCATTCACTCCACTTGTCTTAGTCACCTTGAAGCTTTTTTACAACCTCCTCACCCACTCACAATCCAACATCCTTTAGTTCTCTCAGCAGGTTGGGATATATTGTATTTGATTCCGACAACCAAATGTTTAATGGGTATTGTGAACAGCTGGGACCTGAGCACCCATCTCTGTGATATCCCAGGAACCTTCCTCTGTTATTTTTTAAAAAAAATAATATTTATTTCCTGAATCTGGGTGTGACTGGCAGGGCCGGCATTTATTTCCTGTCCCTGGTTGCCCCTTGACAAGGTGGTGGTGAGCTGCCTTGTTGAACCGCTGCAGTCCACTGTGGATTCAGTGTTGGTAACACCATTGAATGCCAAGGGCAGTGTTTGATTGTATTTTAGTGGTGATTTTCACGGTCTGGCATTTGTGTGACGTGAATATTACTTGCCACTTGACAGCCTGGATACTGTCCAGATCTTGTTGTATTTGAACATGGACTGCTTCTGTATCTGAGGAGCAACAACCATTGCTGAACATTGTCCAATCATTGGCAAACATCTCCAATTCTGACCTTATAATAGAGGCAAGGTCATTGATTAAGAGCCCTGAAGATGTTTGGGCCTAGGCCACTGCCCGAGGGACTCCTACAGACTTGTCCTGGAACTGAGTTGACTGACCTTTATCAACCATGACCAACTTCCTACGTGTCAGGTATGATTCTAACCAGCGGGGAGTTTGTCCCTGATACGCATTGATTCCAGATTTGCTAAGACCCCTTGATACCACACTTGGGCGAAGGCAGCCTTGATTTAAAGGGCTGTCACTCTCACCCCACCACTGTAATTCAGCTCTGTTGTCCATGTTTGAACCACGGTAATGAGGTCAGGAGCTGCGTGGCCCTGGTGGAGCCCAAACTGGGCGACATTGACCAGGTTATTGCTGAGCAAGTGCTTCTTAAAAGCACTGACACCTTCCACCACTTTACTGATGATCGAGAGTAGACTTATGGGGTGGTAATTGGCCGGATTGGATTTGTTCGGCTTTTTATATTCAGGAGATACTTGGGGTAATTTTCGACGTAATCGGGGAAATGTTGTTGTAACGGTATTAGAACAGCTTGGTGAGGGCAGTGACAAGGTCTGGAGAACAAATTTTCAGTACTATTGCCAGAATGTTGTCAGGGTATGTACCATCTGGGGTATCCAGTGTCTCCAACTGAATCTGGATATCGCGTGGAGTGAATCAATATGGCTGATGGATGGTAACTGAATTGTTGAGGACCACTGGAGGAGGGCAAGATGGATCATCCACTCAGCACTTCTGACTGAAGATCGTTGCGAATGCGTGAACGTATCTTTTGCACTGAAGTGCTGGGCTCTTCCATCATTAAGGATGGGGATACTTGTGGAACCTCCTACTCCGATGACTTGTTTAATTATCCATAACTATTCCCAACTAGAAGTGGAAGGACTGCAGAGCTTAGATCTGAACCGTTGCTTGTGGGATCACTTAGCTCTGTCTATGACTAACTGCTTATACTGTTTGGCACGCAGGTAGTCATGGTTGGTGACTTCACCAGGCAGACATCTCATTTTCAGGTATTACCAGTGCTGCTCCTGCCCTCATGCACACTCCATTGAATCAAGGTTGATCCTCAGGCTTGATGGTAATTGTTGTGAGGGGGATATGCCAAGGAATGAGGTTGTGCAGGAGTACAATTCTGCTGCTATTGATGACCCACAACATATTATCAAAACCCAGACTTGAGCTGCTAGATCTGTTCAAAGTCTGTCCTATTTAGCATGGTGACAGTGCCACCTAAAATGGTGGAGGTTATTCTCAATATGCAAGTGTGACTTTATCTCCACAATGACTATGCAGTGGTCACTCTTACCGATACTGTCATGGACAGATACTTCTGCAGCTGGCAAATTAGTAAGGCTGTGGTCAAATATGGCTTTCCCCTCTTGTGGGTTCCTTCACCACCTGCCGCAGACCGAGTCGAGAAGTTATATCCTTTCGGACCCAACCAGCTCAATCAGTAATGCTGCTGCTGAAACACTGTTTTTGTGGACATTGACTTCCCCAACCCAGAGTACATTTTGTGCTTTTGCCACCCTCAGCGCTTCCTCCAGGTGTTGTTCAGCTTGGAGGAGTACTGACTCATCAGTTGGGAGAGGCTGGTACATGGTAATCAGCAGGAGGTTTCCTTTCCCATGTGTAAACTAACGCCATGAGACTTCATGGGATATAGATTCACTGTTGAGGACACCAAGAACAATTCCCTTCAAACCGTAACCCACGGTGCCACCACTTCTGCTTTGTCTGTCCTGCTGGTGAGAGAGGAGATATCCGGGGAAGGTGATGGGGTGTCAGGGATATAGTCATAGTCACAGATTCAGACCTTAAATACAATATCAGGCTGTTGCTTCACAAGTCTGTTTATTTCTATTCACGGTCTCCTGCCAGCTGTCCCATTATAGAAGCATGGCCATATTTTCACCCCAATCCACGAAGATTTGATTTTGCAAACTAGGCTTGGAGCTTTTTCAAATTCTTTCTGAAAATCCACATGTTTTACATCCATTGCTTCTCTTTCATTTGTCTCCCAGTCTGTTTCTCAAACATAATTCCCATTTCATAAATCTATGTTAGTGTTATCTATGACCATTATTTTCAGTCCCAATAATTTCTCCCAAACGATTTACTTACTATGTTCTATGTTCCATGTACTATTTCGTTTTCCACGACAGACTTGGTTTTCCTGGTATTGTCAGAAAGTTCTGTGAAGACAGAACTGAAGTAGTGGATTCATAGTTTTGCCATTTCCCTGTTTCCCATTCTCCATTCTCTGGTTTCAAACTGGAAAAAACCTGCACTTTGTTTTCATACTTCTCACATTGACATAATTTGACAAGCTATAACAGTTCACTCTTATAACCTTTGTGAACAATATCTTCAGAAACCCATCAATTCTTGTGTTAAGCTGCTCAAACATTGACCTTCCACATCATATACTCACAGGAGCATAGTCCCTGTGCCATCAGAAATACAGCACGATCTATATTAGTCCCACTTTCCGACAAAAGGCTCATAGCCTGGAATGTTATGGCCCTTCCAAGTGTTTGTCCAAGTACATTTAACAGTTGAGAGGTTAACCTTGATAACGCCCCTCTCAGAAAGTACTTTCCAGACCCCAACACCCTCTGGGTGAAGAAAAAGTCATCTATAAATCCTCTCTGAACCTCAAACCCTTCACTTTAAAAGTGTGCTCCCTTGTTCTTGACCGTCTGTCTAAAAGGAACAGTTGCTGTCTGTCCACCCTGTCGATGCCCCTTGTTAACTTATCCTTCTGAATCACATCCCCCTCAGCCTCTCTATCAAAAGTAAACAACCCGAGCTTATCCAGCCTCTCTCAATAGCTGATATGCTCCATTCCAGGGAACATCCTGGTTAATCTCCTCTGCAACCCCCTCCAGTACAATCACATCCTTCCTGTAATGAGGCTCCCAGAACGACATACACTACTCCATCATGGACTAAACAAAGCCCTGCAAAGCACTTATAAACTACTCCCTGATTAATAAACGCTCCACCCGAAGTTAAATTCTTAGCTAGTCCATTACCCTGTTCAGTAACATTCAGGGACGTGTGGAGAAACACCCTCTGAGCTCCCTAATGTGCTGCCAATCATTGTGTACACCCCATGTCTGGTTCCTCCTTCCAAAGTACATCACCTCATATTTATCAGGATCACATTCCGTCTGCCATTGATCTGCCCATCTGATCATTCCACTTGTATTTTCCTGAAAAATCAGAACTTCCTCCTCACTACCAACCACCCGGCCAATCTTTGTGTCACACACAAACTTACTTATCACAACTCCCACCCCTCCACCCACTCCCCCTCCAGATTCACATCTACACCATTTATGAATGCTACAAACAATAAGGGACACAGCAGTGATCCCTGTGGTACACCAGGGGACACTGGTCTCCAATCACACAAACAGTCTTCTCCCACCACCCTCTGCCTCCTGACACTAAGACAATTTTCGCTGTAACTTTTCAAGTTATCCTTGATAATCTGAGATTTTACTTTATTTTTTTCAGTTTCCCATGCGGAACTTTGTCAAAGGCATTGCATCAAAACAAAATAAGCGACTTCCTCAAACGAATTGAATCAACTCCATTAGTGTGACTTCACTCTGATAAAGTCAAGATCATTATCCCTGATCAAGCCTTACCATTCCGATTGGAGTTCAATTTTCTCCTTCTCTATTTTCTCCAGTAGTTTCCCGAACAGTGATTTAATACCTTCTCGTCTATAGTTTCCTGGTCTATCTCTACCACCCTGACTGTGAAGTGCAATCATAACAGCTGTTCTCCAGTCCTCTGGCACCTCCCCTATTGTCAGATTCCAATTAAAATTTCCAGTCAGCGTATTTCCTCCCTTGACTCCAACAGTATCCAGACCTGCAGATTGGTCCAATTTTATACCAGACAAAGCCTCAAACCGCCGCTCGTATTTTACATCATTCTCTTTTCAAGAGCTTTCCAGTCCATCTTCTCGAATTCTGTACCTGCATCCTCCTTCTCCCAAGTAAAACAGCTGTGATGTTTACATGTAACAATCTCTCAATGTTCTCCGGGTTGACACACAGATTGCCCCTTTGGTTTCTAATGGACACGAACTGTTGCTGATTATTCTGTTCTACTTGTCCGTGTAGAATATCATGGGATTCTCCCTCATCTCTCCTGCTTGCACTTCTTCATGTCCCTCGGTTATTCTCTCCCCTCTATGCTTCTATGTTTCAGTAAAATCACCTCTCATCTTTTGAAACTCGAGATCACAGGCTGAGTTTCCACATCAGACAATCTTGCCATTTTAGGGACTAATCTGGAGAATACCTTTTGCAGTTCGTCTGTAGTATATTCTATCTTAGATTGGGACTCCAGATGGTACACAATACTCTCAGTTTAGTCTCAGCAACACTCTGTGCAGCTGGCGCATGGCATCTACTATATTTCAATTACATTCACATGAATGTAAACCTAATTTTTCGTTTCCTATTTGCTTGTGTTTAGATTACATTGCCCATCGGCCCAACAAGTCCACACCGATCCGCCGAAGCGCAACCCACCCATACCCTTATATTTACACCTTACCTAACACGACGGGCAATTTAGCATGGCCAATTTACCTGACCTGCACATCTTTGAAATGTGGGAGGAAAACGGAACACCCAGAGGAAACCCACGCAGACACGGGGAGAATGTGCAAACTCCACACAGTCAGTCATCTGAGGCGGGAGTTGAAACCGTGCCTCTGGCGCTGTGAGGTAGCAGTGCTAACCACTGTGCCACTCTGCCGTCCAATTCTTCCCAATTCCTTTCACTTTAACTTTTCTTATGATGTTAGTGGGAGAGTTCTTAAAAAAGATCCTCTTGAATATCCAACTATACGTTATCCATTAGCTCCTCATTGCCTACGTCCACAAGAATCATCTTCAAACCATTCCAAAATATGTTTGCCACTTATGGTTTTCGTTTCATCGATGCATTTTCATTCTCCCTAGTTTTCCCATTACCTTCTATGTATCCAGTAACACGTTCTTTATAATCGAGCCCTACAGACATATGACAGCTGATGACAAGTTTCTGATCTGTAGTTCACCACTCTCCATCTTCATCCTTTATTAAACTTTTGGATAATATTTGTAACCTTTGCCTTATCCAGATTGGCTAAATATCTTTCGGGAAGGTATTGGAAAACAACGTGATAATCTGTGATGCAATCAATATGCCTATTGCTGCTTCCTCTGAAATTCTTGTATGAAGTACATCTGATCTGTCAGATTTATAAATACTCAATCCAGCTTTCTTTTAAAACATGACCTCAACACATATAAGAATGATCTTAGACTTTACTTACACAAGCCCTATTGTCACTTGGTATTTCTGGGAGAATTTCTGGATATTCTGCCTTGAAGATAGACACAAAGAAACTGTTTCTTTTTCCCTGCGATTTCTCTGTTGTCTTCAATAAATCATTCTGTCCGCACACCCACTATTCCATATTTGACCTTGTTTTTATTTTTGTTTCATACACTGATGTACTTTTTGTTTAGAAGTCTTTATGTTTATCTTTTGTTTGTATGCTTTTCCGCTTTTCGATTTTATTTTCTTGGTCATCCGTTGCTGAGTCCTATATTTCTCCCAATCCACTGGCTTACTACGGTACTTGGCATTTTTCTAAGCTAATTCCTGTGATCTAATAGATACTTGAAGGTGAGGCTGAAAGGGTTAGGTCGGAGAGGCGGGTGGACCAGATTGATCGGAAGGAAGATGAACACAAAGGAACATTCAAAAGAGGAGATGATGCTGAGTTGGAAGATTGGACTGGGATAAGGTGGAATTAGGGTAAATGGGGATGCTGGTGAAACCTACATTAATCCCCTGTGGTTGGAGGGTCCCAAGGTAGAAGAGGAACCTTTCTTCATCCATGCTTCGGGTGGTTAGGGTTTGTCAATGGAGGAGGCCCAGGACTCTCACGTCCTTGGCAGAGAGGAAAGGGGAGTTAAAGTGTTCAGCCACAAGGCGGTGGAGTTGGTCAATGTGCCTGTTCCAGATATGTTCTCTGAAATGATCCACCTGCCTTACCAATGTAGAGAAGACAACACTGCCTTTAATGTATGTAGTAGATGAGGCGTTCTGTCTCCCTTCATCACCTATCACTTTCAACCCCACTTTCATCTACCTATCGCATTCCTAGCTACCTCCCTCTTGCCACACCGCCTTCTCATTTATCTCTCAGCCCCCTTCATCATAAGCCTCATTTCTGATGAAGGGCTTATGCCCAAAACGTCAATTCTCCTGCTCCTCGTACGCTGCCTGATTGTGCTTTTCCAGGACCACACTCTTCGACTCTGATCTTCCAGCACCACACTCTTCGACTCTGATCTCCAGCATCTGCAGTCCCCAATTTCTCCTCACACCTTCAGGGCTTGCATGATTCAGATTTATGACAGTTACTTCAAATAAAACAAAAACTACCGTGTACTTAAACAGCATAAAAGAAAACCAATGCGTTGTGGTCACTGTTCCCAAAAGGTCCTTTACAGCAAAGTTTTCAATTAGTTCTTTTGATCATTCAACATCAATTTCTAAATAACCTGATCTCTAGCTCAGTGCTCGACAAAATGTTAATGCCACCATATAACACATGCTCATGAAATCCATTTTTCCCAGCATTAGCATTCAGTTGGGTTAACACAGTTTAGATATAATGTAAACAGTACGTTATTACTGCAGTAGCCACAAATGTGTATATCACATTTCCTCTTTTATAACATGTCCAGCATTTGTATTGCAGCTTTCACTTTGATATATAATTCCCATCAATGTTTGCTCCTCCTTGCTGTTTTTGCACTCCACCTTACGAGATTCTGGGGAATCTGAGCAATGTGGGATTTGGGGAGATTAATGGTGGAGATCATCTCGCCACATCATTTATGATCTTCTTAAGCATCATTGTGACATTTTCTCCAGATCTCCCGTTATGATGATGGAGTAGAGAAGGACAATAATCGTTCATAAATGCTCTATATTGCCCCAGAGAGATGAGACAGCTCTAACCTGGGTGGGAACCTTACAGCAGGCTGGTAAAGTTTTGCTGCTGCTGTACAGGATCGTAGTGAGATCACATCTGGAGTAGTGTGTACAGATTTAGTCTCTTCAATGAAGAAAGGATGTTGTTATATTGGAAGCAGCTCAGAGATGGTTCCCTCGGCTGATTCCTGCAATGAAGTTGCTAGCTTATAACGAAAGGATGATCATGTTGATCCAATAGCCATTGGAGTTTACAAAAATAAAGGCTGATCTTTATTTCAACATAGATCACAGGAAGGAGTCAACAACTGAAGAGAATTACACACATAGTGGGGGAATCCATTCCGTTCTCCAGCCTGTTACACAGGAACAACAGGAGGATATTCAGGCCTTCGAGCCTGTTACACCAGAATAGGACGACACTGTTCAGCCCCTCGAGCCTGATGTATATTTACAGGAGGAGGCCAATCAGCCCCTCGAATCTATAACACTGGACCCAGAGTACGCCATGCTGCACCATTATCCTGTTACACAGCAACAGGATCAGTCCATTCAGCCTCCTCAAGTCCGTAACATAGGAACTGGAAGTGGTCACACAGTGACTGGAGATTGTTACACTGGGATAACAGGAGGTCATTCAGACCCACCGAGTCTGTTGCAAGGGAAAAGTGTTAGGATAAAAACTATCTGAGACTTTTTTCATGAGAAAGGAGGAGGTAATTCAGACACGTGTCTGTTGTATGGGAACAAGAGAAGACCAATCGCTCCCTTTGTCCCATCTCTGGGATACATGAGGAGACCGTTCAGTATCTCCACCGATTATGGAGAAATATGAGAAGACCCATCAGACCCTCAAAATGTTACACAGCAACGGGAAGATTCCATAATCCCCCACCCCTCTAACGCATCAACAGGAGGTGGTCATTCTGGCCTTGGCGATGACAACACGGGAACACCAGAAAGACTTCAACCCATTGATTTTGTACACCAGCAGGATGATGAGTCCAGTCAGCCACACATACCGCTTATGCAGCAATTGGAGCACATCTCTTAAAACCCTTTTGCCCATCAAACAGGAATTTAAAGAAAACGTATTAAGGCAAATTATTAGAATCCATTGTTGAGGACATTTGCAAACGTAAACCACAATCCATCGGACTCAACATGGTTTTCCAAAAGATAAACCATGAGTGAAGTGTTTTCTTGAGTTATTTAAAGATGTGACAAACAAGGTGGATAGTGGGAATCCTGGAGATGGAATATATCTGGTCTTCGTGAAGGATTCAGATACATCGCTTCTCCAAAGAGTGAGTGGTAAGATCAGACAGCATCAGTTTAGGAGTAATTTATTAGCTTGGATGGAGGATTGGTTAACTAACAAAATGCAGTCAGATGAATTAAATATATCATTTTATATTGGAAAATGCAATTTGGTGGGTGCCATAGATTTCAGTTCTCATGCCTCAACGATTTGGGATCGATATTATTACTCAGTTGACGGGATAGAAAATACTATAGCTACATTTTCAGATGACACTAACATGAGGGAAATTTCTTCGTAATGATCATGCAAGAGATTTAAAAACTATATAAATAGGTTGGGTGAATGGGCAAACATTTGGCAATGAAAATTAAAGTGGATAAATATGGGGCTATTCAAGTTGGCCAGCCTAATAAAAAGGCAAATTATTATCGAAATGGAGAGAAACTTCAAAGTGCTTAAGTGCAGAGGGATCTGGGTGCCTGCTGGCATATCACAGAAAACTTGCTTGCGAGTACTTGAAGTAATGAGAAATGCAAGCATAATTTCAGTGTTTATTTATAAAAGGATAGAAAGGTAGGGAATGTTGGTGTAGCTATGCAAGGTATTAGTGAGGCTGCAACTGGAGTTCAGTTTGGGTGTCCTGCAGAATGAGGTATTTCCATTGGAGGCAATTCAGAAGAGCTTCATTAGAATGATTCCATATTTGAAGTGTTTATCTTATGAAGAGAAATTGAGCAGTTCAGGCCTATACACTCGAATTTATAAGAACGACAGGAGAGCTCATTGAGGTCTGTAAGATGCGAAATATAATTGAAAGTGTAGATGTGGAGTGGATATTTTTTTTCATCAGCCGCAATCTCCAACAAGAGACTAGAGTTTGACGATCGAGAGATAGCAGGGACGTGGAACAGAGGCCGCGATGACATCAGCCATGATTTTATTCCATGGCAGAGTAGATTCAAGGGGTTGGATTCCTGACTGATTCTCCTCGTTCATATTCAGTTTTGCACTGTATTACACAGTAATGGGAGAGGACTGTGCATCAAACAGGAAGCAGGCGCTCTGGATAAATCAGTCTTAAACAGTTTGACAGAACATCACCAGTGGAGTCACATAATGACCATGCAGGGCCCTACACTATTTACAATCTATATCAATGATCAGGAGGATGGAACAGATATAGAGATACTGAGTTTGGTCATGTTGCTGTGATAAGCAAGAGATTAAATTATCAAGAGTGGTAAAGGCAATGGATAATAATTTGGCAGGTGTAATATAACACGATATAACCTGTCATTTCATTTACAGGAATAATGGAAGGCAGTATGTTACTGAAATGGAGAGGGATTACAGGACTTAATCATACTGTGTACTGGGAGGTTCACTCAGCCCCGTTCATACATGGGAGGTTTTGCTCCATCCCTGATCGTCTGCTCCCAGACACTCCAAGTGACCCCATTGCTCTCCGTACACATGGACTGTTTTGAAGTGTTTGGTTGGTGATGGGGATGCTGTTTTCAAAGATGTATTAAGGGGACGGCCTTTATCCAAGATACATTCATTCATTTCTACATGGAGACCCGAAGACGATGGGAATGCTGTCTGCTTGTGAATGAAGGAACTGTGGCTGCTGTCAGGACAGAGGTATTCACCAACATAGTGTACTGTGCATGGACACACGGTAACATTAACAGAAGGAGAGCTCATTCAGTTCCTCTACCTCTCCCCATTGACATGGGTACTCTGCAGATGCCATGTACACCATCGGAAATCCCATTATACTGGATACACCCGGCAGCTCCCTGCTGTGGTGGAAACGATGTATTTACCTCATCCACCATGTATATCCTCCATCACCGAATGGTTACATTGATGGCAACATACTGGGCTATGACGGCTATGTCACCCAGTCCTGTTTGGAAAGTTCCAGAACATAGAAGCTGAATGAAACTGTGACCCGAACAGCCACTGGCAGCACCGTCCTTTCCCCTGGGGTGAAGCTGCAGGACGCGTTAAAGGAGGTGACACCGCTCTTGCACCAGCTCCCTGTTTAATCAGTGTGCCCTCACACTCTGCTCCTGGATTAAGTGTAGCTTGCGAGGCTGTTAATGAAAACTCGGGTGGGTCCAACAGATCCCTTTCCACACATACACTAACTCTGTGTTTTCAGAGTTTCCCCACTCTGTAACCTTTGCTCCATTTGTTGCTCATGTTACTGACCCAGATGCTGTAACTACAGTCCCCAGGCTCCACCCAAAGATGGGTCAGCAAATCCTCAGGTCTCCCTGAATGTCTCAGGCAGCTCACAGCACAACCTCCAGCAAACCATCCCCAACCCCTCCACTAAATTTTCAATAAGAGTCAGTCAGAAACTCCTCATCTATAAGTGTTGTGGACCAGACCAGATCCCTGCAACATATTTTACGAAGGTCGCTTAGACCCAAACCTTTCCTTACTTTAAAAATAGATGTGAAGTTTGCATTCCAGATATTTTGTGACTAGTCAAACCAGTCGACATTAAGCAAAACATAATCTCTTCAAATGCTTTAGTTAAAATACAATTAAAGAAAAGAACATTTTGAAATAGCGTATATGTTTGAACACTTGCACAAACAATAGATACCGTACCTTCTTGGTATACACTGCTTGGCACAAAGATATATTCAAATACAGACCCTAACATGCAGTTTTCCGATCGAAGAGATATCAACATCAACAGAGATCTCAGAGAGAAAAGCAGCTGGGGATCATGTATTGAAACTTCCAACCCTTCTGGGATCCCCAACAGCTTCTGAATGCTGCAGCTAAAAGCAAACCGAGAAAACCTGGTCTGGGAGAGCTGGCCGCTGCCCTCCCATTGTTAACAGAGTTTTAATAAAACCGAAAGGCTTTGTCAATTATTTACTTAAACTGTTTTCAGACAGCAGTTCTGCACCTCTGTCTTTATAACCTCTCTTCAAAAAAAATCCCAAGATAAAATAACCTTTTTATCGTGATAGTATACTCACAACTCCACCTTTAATAGAATGATCCATCAATATACAAAAAGGGATTAATTTTAGACCTCCTAATCTTCCTCTATGAGTAGACTGGCGGGAATGGCGGGTTTACGTTACACTGAAAGACTGAAGTGACTGGGCTTGTATACCCTTGAGTTTAGAAGACTAAGAGGGGATCTGATTGAGACATATAAGATTATGAAAGGATTGGACACTCTGGCAGCAGGAAACATGTTTCCGCTGATGGGTGAGTGCCGAATCAGAGGACACAGTTTAAAAATACGGGATAGACTATTTTGGACAGAGATGAGGAGAGACTTCTCCACCCAGAGAGTGGTGGCTGTGTTGAATGCTCTGCCCCAGCGGGCAGTGGAGGCCCAGTCTCTGGATTCATTTAAGAAAGAGTTGGATAGAGTTCTCAAAGATAGTGGAATCAAGGGTTATGGAGATATGGCAGGAAGAGGATACTGATTCGGAATGATCAGCCATGATCATATTGAATGGTGGTGTTGGCTCAAAGGGCAGATGGCCTACTCCTGCACCTAGTGTCTATTGTCTATTGACTGCAATGCATATATATTACATTGACTCTGAGCATACAAATGTTCACAACGAGATTCGATTTCAGTCATTTTACTCTCGACACAGAATGCCTTTGTCTTTCTTCACTCAAGTTTCCACTACGTGTCAAAACTTAAGTTTTCTAACCCTGTCACATGTATAATTTCATATTGAATGGCGGAAATAATAAGCTCAGTCGACACACACTGGTATTTTTCTCCCAAAACTTCTCCAAAAACTTTAAGGGGTCACGATCAGTGAAAACGATTTGTCTCAGATACGTTATTTGCAATTGAAATGCTGAAATGATGTAACACCAACACCAAGCTCAAGGCCTCCTTCCCTATTGTGGAATAAATCTGTTGATGTTTCCACTGGACACTCTGACACACGTTACATAAAGGAGCACTTCTCATCTCTCCAATAGTCCTTCTGAATGACATAGCTCCTCATGTCTCAGCATAAAAGAATTACATCCTTCTTTACCTCTTAATGCTGTAACCTCTTTACCTGCTGCTCCTGGCCTATATCAGTAAACCTTACTCTCACAAGGATATGTTCTAAGAAAATCTCACACATTCTTGTCAATCCCTCACAGAAACCAAACTTTGATTTCTGAACTCAATCATCATTATCAGCCATTTCAGCTTCTAAACTTCCCATTGTTACTCTCTGCTCTTCCACATGAGTTCTCATGACTGCAGGAAGTAAATTGTTGAACTTCTCGAAAATAAGAATCTCTCTAAGGGTCATAGGTTTGCTCTGTTTTAATACCCTTCCCCACCTTTCAAAATTTGTTTGATCCTTTCAAACACATCGTGCGTTTAACCAGGCATGCTATTTTAGATTTCTGAAACACTGTCTGTCAGCTTCTGGCACAAGCTCATATGGACTTCAAATGGCTTTCTTTCCCTCCTCATATTCAGCAGATACCTCCTCTGATAGGGATGCAAATGCCTATCAGCTTTGTTTGAATCAACTAAATTCACATGTTCTCTGGCAACTGCATTTGTTTAGCCACTTTCTGAAATTAGATTAAAAAGGCTCCCTCCATCATTCTCATCAAATTTTGATATTACCTGGATGTATTTAAACAGATCCCCATCAGACCTTTGGCTATATAGGGTTGCTCATCCTTACTATCCTCCTTATCCAGCGGACTGTCTGCCTTCATCTCCACCTTCCATGTCAACTTTCCTCTCTAATTACTATCTTTTGAAGTTGAAACTCTCTGCTTTTCTTCTCTCTTTTTCTCTCTTTCGTCTTCATTTCCTTTTCTTTTATTTCTACTTTTCATCATAATTCAAACTGTTTCAATTCCTTTTCATGTTCAAGGCGCCTCATTTGAAATTGAATTCTAGCCATTTCCAAAGACTCTGATGGCGGTTCCACCAAATGTAATTGCCGACTTATAGCTGTAATTATCTCTCATTTTCGCACAGACAAACACAACCCCAACTCCAGCTCGTCTGCCAATTCCTACAGCTTCCCTTCATTACCTTTTGTAAAACCCCTAACTTTACTTCTTCCACACCCAGTAAACTCTTAGTGACTGAAATTGTCTTTATAGTCAACTCACTGTTTAAACCAACCGAATTCAACATCCAGAACCAAAGACACTAACAACTACCATACGGGAACTTTGAACCCAATAGCCTCGCAGTGCATACTCTCCAGTGTTTGCATGAGCTTATTCTGGATTCTCTGGTTTCCTCCCACAATCCAAAAGTGTGCATGTCAGGTGAATTGGCTATGCTAAATTGTTCGTAGTTTTCAGGGATGTGTGGGTTAGGTGCCTTGGTCGGGTAAATATGCAATAATAGAGTAGCGGAATGGGTCTGGGTAGGTTACTCCGCGGAGGTTCGGTGTGGACTTGTTGGGTCGAATGGCTTGTTTGCACACTGTAGGGATTGTAATTCTAAACCCAATTTAGTATTATCGATTTAGAACCAGACAAGAGTCCCCAGTTTGCTATAGACCAACCAGACTGACTCAAACTAGTTTAAGGAGGTAGTTTGGATGCGAACTTTTTCTTATTTTAAAGGAAGATGTGAAGTTGGAGTTCCAGATGTGATGGTACTCGTCAAACCACTCACCATTAAGCAAAACACAGTGTATTTAAACACTCTAATCAAAATCCATACACAATGAAGAGGAATTTAAACTAACTTAACTATTGGAAACCTTAACCGAATAATGGATGCAGTACCTTCTATAAATGAACTGTTCCAATATACTACAATCACCTAAACACACCCCTTGGCAAAAAGGAACATTCAAACATGCATTCTTGCATACAGTTCTCCAATCCAGGAGGAAAGAGCATCAAGTGAGCTTCCAGTGAGGAAGTAGCTAGGGATAGTTTACTAAAACTTACACCCGTTCTGGGACCCCAAGCACATGGCGATTGTTATTGCTACAATGAAAAGAAACCTAGAAGGCCTGGTCTATGCGAGCTAGCCATTGTTACTAGTATTTATTAAAAACCCTAAAGTCCCCGTAAGTTATTTACTTGAGCCGTTTTCAGTAGGAAGTTTTGCCTTTAAGACCTCCTACTAAAAATAAGGAGAAAATAACCTTTTATTAACAAAGTGACAGCATTGTCAGGCAATTTAGATGCCTGGTCCTTTACTCAGTGGTCTTCCTCGTGTTACTGATCGCAAGGTCACCTGAGAGGGACAGCCACAGGTACACATCAAGTTACAAGGATGTGTCTCATAACATCTGAAACACACCTGTCCATGAACCATCACATGGGACACATCGGGAAGTGAACAACAGCCTGACACACGCCATTTCATTATTTCTGAGCTACACAATGCCAGCACTCGATACACTAGGGAGACAAAACCCAAGGCCAGGGAAAGATACAGAGGGACAGAGAGATTCACATTGAAGGCAGAAACAGGCAGTTAATTAACTGAAAAGATGTTGTGAAAATATGGGGAAAAAGACAGGACAGTGGGACTAACTGCAGAAGTGAGACCTTCGTGAGTAAAATTACAAGAATGAGAACATTGAATACAGGCATTGTCAGATCAGCTGGAATGGTTTGTTACATCAAATTCTGAATCTGCTTCACAGAACATCACAAACAAACATAAACTGGGACAAGATGACAGCCCAGCATGTAGAGCTGTGCACACCATGCTAGTGTGTTGCTCAGTGAACTGTACTATCTGGAGAGTATTGCAAACTTTACTAACATATGCTAACTATACTCGCATCAGATTACTGCCTATAATGGGAAGGTTTGCTCTCTGTGTGTGTTCATCAGAGACTGAGAGAGTGCGCGCGATAGGTGTGGTTGAATGCGAAACTCATTGTTTGAGAAGGAACGCACATGGAGAAAACAATTTTAAATAAGAATAGCTGGCAGGCTTTTTGTTTATCAATAGAGAGAACGAGGGAAGTTTCATGGACAGATGAGGTAAAGTGTTTGAGAATGTTAAAATAAAGGCATTGCCAGACAAAACAGCAATATACATCCACGTGCACATGAATGACAGATGGATGGGAGTTTGGTGTGAGTTTGAATCAGATTTGCTTCGGCAGGTTTGAAGCCGGGAGCGTCAGCAGCAGATTATTGGCTTCAGTAAGCCTGTACTTCATAGCTCAAGGTTCAAACAGCAGATGGAATAAACCAGTGAGATATATTCTGGATTAGCGAGTATTTCAAGTTAGATATGTCAGGGAATGGTGTCAAGAATCAGCTCATTGTCAAAGGGATCTCCACAGTTGTGACTTGTCTGCTTCAACTGCAGATATTGGCCAGGGATGGGATGGAAACAGTGGAAGGAAGTGGAGTTTGTAACCAAAACAGTAGACAGTGACCTCCATGCTCTTAACAGCAAAGGCAATGATACGATGCATTATGATTCACCCCTGAAACTGAATAGTTCAGCATAGAGATCCGTGAGTAACACTGCCAGAGCAAAGAGCGAGACAGTAATTGAACACCTTCATTGATGCAGTAAGCAGTGGTCTGTAGAGTGAATATCTAGATTGAGAGATTGGATTGGATTGGAACAATAATAGTGGCAGGAAGTGTAGACGATATGAAACAACAATAATACAGTCATAACTGGTTTATAGAAAACAAAATCTGGATAGTGACACTCACCAGGAACACCAACGATAGCCAGGAAGGGATAATAAAAGTATTGAATAATGAGAAGAGCGTAATAGATCCGCAATTATAATGACATCCAATCAAATGCAGAAAGATACCAAAAATAATCGGCTAAGCTCCTGTCTATTGTTGGAATATTCCTATCTAATGTTCTCAGATTTTGATCCATTGTTGGAACATTCCAGTCTCATGTTCTCAGATTCTGATCTCTCCTTCCCTTCTCTCTGGATCTGCTGATCCCTGTCAGTGCTGTCGGTGATGCTCCCGCTCATGCTATGGGTTGACACATTGAACGGAGCCCATTTATCATTAAAAGATGGAAACCCTCCACTGAGATAATTAGAATCCATGGAGATTGGCATTAATCGCAGTCACTGAACAAATAGGCTCAGTTAACTAGTTCAATAAATCACTTTTCATATACTGGATGCAATGGATGAGGGTTGCTGAGGGATGGACCGTACATCTTCAAATATTTTATATCTTTTTTTCCTTGTATATGAGAGTATTAACAGAACACTGCAGGGGTCTATGTATGTTCCATTCTGTTTATGAAAGAAGGCAGTTATAAAATAACAGATTGGCTGCATAAAAAAGGGGGGTGGGCAAGTTTCTAGATACGTGAACACAAAGTACGGTGCTTATTGACCAGTGTGGGGCTCCCCCTGGTTTTAATGCCCTGTTATCAAATCCTTTCATAACCTTGAGACAGAGCATTGGGACAGAGGGATAAGAGAAGACCATTCAGCCCATATTAGCTGTTGCTACTTGAAAAGGTGGAAAGCTGGAATATTGGCACATTTTGTCAACAGAACCATTCAGAATAAAGGGATGTGTTGCTGCAGCTGCATAAAGCGTAACTGAGAGGGCACCTGGAGTACATTGTGTTGTCTGTGTTTCTGTATCTGAGAAAGGATGGACCTCCATCAGATACAGTTTAACGGCTGCTTGTAATCCACGGGTTGCTGTGTCTCGGATCTGTTACACAAGGACAGGAGGAGGCCATGCAGCCTCTCGAGTGTGTTGAGAAGAACTGGAGGTGGCCATTAAGCCTCTTGTGTCTATTACAGAGGGACAGGAGTAGCCTAGTCAGACTTTCGAGCCAATTATAGAGGGGCAGGAAGTGTTGATTTAACTTTCAAGTCTGTTTCGCATTACTATTAGTTTTAAATTAGTTGTGGAATAGGAAATACCTGATGTCAACATTAAAGTTCTAACTTTGAACAAGGCCAATTTTGAAAGTGTTAGGCGAGCCCTGTAAAAGGCAGATTGGAATACCCTATTCATAGGTAAAGGGATGGTTAGTAAATGCAAGGCCATCAAAACTTGGTTTCGGAGAGTCCAGAGCCAACGTGTTCCTATTAGTGAGATGGGCAAGGCTGGTGAGTGCAGGGAATGCTGGATGGTTAGATATATTGATGTTATGTTCAAGGTAAGGAAGGAGGCATATGTCAGGTACACAGAGCTGAGATGAAGTGAATCCCGAGAGGAGTATAAGGGCAATAAGTGTACAGTCAACGGGAAAATTGGGCCAGAAAAATGTGGATATGAGATGGCTTTAGAAATGGGGTTAATGAGGCCTTGAAGAAATTCTACAAATCCTTTAATGGTAAAAGATTAACGAGGGGGATAACAGGGCGCCTTAAAGATCAGTAAGACTACCTATGTGTGGAACCACCCGAGATTGGAGGGATATGAAACAAAAATTTCTCCTCAGTATTTAATGAGGAGGAGGTTACAAGAGCGAGAGAATGAATAAATATACAGTGAAACATTGAAAGGTGTCTATATTACAAGGAGGTGTTGGACATTTTAAAACACATAAAAGTGAACTAATCCCTGGGACCAGATCTGTTGTATCCCAAATGTTTGTGAGAAGCTAGGAAAGAAATTGGTCAGCATTTTGCTGATATATTTGTATCATTGATTTCCACAGGTGAGGTGTCAAAAGACTGGAGGGCAGCAAACACAGTGTCATTATTTAAAAAGTAAGGGAAAAAAAACAGGTAACTATAGATTAGTGAGCCTGACGTCAATGGTGACTGAATTGTTGGAGGGGATTTTGTTGGAAAGGATGTAAATGCATTTGAAAAGACAAGGACTGAAGAGGGCTTTGTACATTGGAGATCACGTCTTACTGACTCGGTGTAATCTTTTGAGTAAGTGATGAAGATGATTGATGAAGACAGGCCAGTAGATGTTGTCTTTATGGAATTCAGTAAGATGACCAAAATGTTCTACATGATAGACTTGTTAGCAAGGGTAGACTGCCTGGAATCCAGGGAGAGGTCGCCTGTTAGATCCAAAATTTTCTTGTATATTGGAAACAGGGCGTGATAGTGGACATTTGTTCATTAAACCTGTAGACCTGTGACCAGTGGCGTGCCACAAAGATCAGTAGTGGGTCCACTGTCTTTTGTCACTTCTACAAATCATTTACATTTGAGTATATGAAGTATGGTCAGTGAGTTTGTAGATAATTCCAAATTTGGTGGTGTTGTCGACAGTGAAGACTGATCTCTCAGACTATAATGGGACCTTGTTTAGGTGAACCGAGGAGTGGCAGATAGAGTATATTTTATTTACATATGAGTTGTTCCATTTTGGCAAGACAAATCAAGGTAACACTTACAGGTAGTGCCCTGTCGAAAGCTGCCAGTGGAGGAGAACTCCATTGAAATTATCGAATCCCTACAGTGAGGAAACAGGCTTTTCAGCCCATCGAGGCCACACCGAACCTCTAAACAGTATCCCACTGGACAAACACCTGCCCTATCCCTCTGAGCCTGCATTTCCCATGGCTAATCCACCTCCCCTACACATCCCTGGGTACGGTGCGCAATTTAGCATGGCCAATCGACCCTTATCTGTATATCTTTATACAGTTGGAGTAAAACATATCATCCGGAGGAAACTCACACAGACACGGGGAGAATGTACAAACTCCACACAGACAGTCATTCAAGGATAGAATTAAACCCAGATCGTTGCTCTCTGAAGCAGCATTGCGAGTCACTGAGCTACTGTGTCACCTTGTGGTGCAGGTTCTCCGTTCCTTGAAAGTGCTGTCACAGATAGACAGCGCAGTGAAGAAGGCATTTGGTGATCTTCCCTTTATTGGTGCGTGCTTTGAGTCGAAGCATTTGCATGACATGTTAAATCTGTACAGGACAATGGTTTGGCCACTTTTGTAATATTGCCTTTAATTCTGGTCTCTCTACTGTCAGAAAGATGTTGTCAAACTTGAAAGGTGCAGAAGAGATTTAAAAGAATGTTGCAGGTGTTGGAGGGTTGAGTTACAGGGAGAGTTTGAATAGGTTGGGATTATTTTCAAGTGTTGAGGCTGGGGGTGTCCTTAAAGAGGTTTATAGAATCATGAGGGGCACACATAAGGTAAACAGTCAATGTCTTCCCAAGATAGACGAGTCCAAGATTAGAAGACAAAAGTTTAAGGTGAGAGGAGAATGATTTAAAAAGGGACATGAGGGACAACATTTTCACACAGAGACTGCTGTGTGTATGGATTGAACAGACAAAAGAGGTGGTGGAGGCAGATATAGTTACACCATTTAAAAGGCATTTGGATGGATACATGCATGGGAAGTGTTTAGAGGGAGATGGGCCAATTGCTGGCAAGGGGGACGAGATTAATTAAGGATATTTGGCGGTATGGATGACCAGACGGAACGATCGTTTTCCGTGCTGTACATCTCTGAGAGTCTATTGACTCTTCAGTGTATAACACGGGAACAAGAGGAGGCTATTCAGCATCTGAATTTTGCCAGTCGGCTTGTTTGCTCAATCACAGAGAGTCAAATGCAAAAATACATCATTCAGATTTTGATGGTGCTTTACAGAAATAGGGAAAGGCCTTTAGTCAAGAAAAGCTGTAAAGAATGTGAAGAGGCCATTCAGTCCCTCACCTCCATTCCACAGGAGCAGCAGGTGAACACAGAGCTATTGGAGCCTGTTACTCAGGAGCAGGAGGAGGACATCTACTTTCACAAACTTGGGATCAGGAGGCAGTCATTCAATTGCTTGAAACTGGGGCACAAGGACAGGAGGCAGTCACTCAACTGTTCGAGACTTGGACACAGGAACAGGAGCCAGTTATTCAACTGCTCAAAACTGGGGCACAGGGAAATCTGGAGGCTAGTGAGGCCAAAGGATCCTGTTACGCAGGAACAGGAGGAGGTGCCTCACTCCCCACCAGTATGATTCACTGGGAGAGAAGGGGAGTTTGCTTGGAACAAACATAAATATATGAATAAATTGCATTAGTGGTCCATTCAATCCTGCCCCAACATTCACTAAGACCACGGCTGATCTGATTGTGATTCCCTCATTCCATTTTACAGAGCTTCCCCTCTCTGTAGCCTCTGCTCCATTTGTTGGTCATGTTGCACACCCAGATGCTGAAACAACAGTCACCATGACTCATCCAGATGGTCGGGTCTAACGGGATGAGTCAGGATTTGAAGAGTCCAATCACAAGAATTAAAACAAAAACAAAGGCATAGCCGGATGTTTAGTTCTCTCACATTCGCAATCTAACTCACATAACCATTACATATTCAGGAGGGACGACTGTCTAGATCCGGCTAGTGTACAGCTGTATGCAACCCAGAAATGTCCAGAGTGAAACTCTGTGCAGCCCACACCAATGCTGGATCTATAATCCTGGGCTAAATGTCCAGCGTGGGCGGCTGTGCAGTCCACACTGGTTCATTCATATATAAACCCAGATTGTTGCATTGTTTGGTAACACTGTGTTAGATCGCAGCTCAGTGTGGGGAAACTTGCAACCAATATTGGAACTGACAGGATGTGCAGCTCCCATCCATTTACAGATCCATATCTCGACTGTGCCTTGACAAGTGATGCTGCGAATCTGAAAGTCACTGCGAGGAAGAGCTGTAAATGGAAACAATTTAAATACCAATAGTTCTGATTAAGGCGCGTATCACTCTAGTATTTAAAAATGAAATAACTGAGACAATATCCAATGAGATTTTGTAAATGATGCAAACAATAAGAGGGGTTGGTTACATTACAGTGGTTGCACTATAAGCCTTCAAATAATCATTGGGAATTAGAAGAACAAATATGCAGGAAGACTGGCGAGACTTGCAGGAGCAATAGGCTTGTCATAATAGGTGATTTTAATTATCCTAACATAGACGGGGACTTCCAGAGGGTTAAGAACTTAGGTGGAACGTTATTTGTTAAGTGTGTTCAGGAAAGCTTCCACAAGCAGCATGTACAGGGTTCTATTCGGGAAGGGACAAACTCAACCTACTGTCGGGAAACAGGGCAGGATAGGTGAAGGAGGTAAAGTGGGGGAGCATTTTGGGAAAAGTGACCAGAGATGTATTAATGTTAAAATAGGTATGGTAGGGAAAACATTGGCCCACAGATTCAAGTTCTAAATTGGGGCAAGGCGAATTTTGTTGAAATTAGACAGGGGATTGCAGGGCTTAATTGGAGTAGTGTGTTTCCAGATAAAAGGATCCAGGGCAAGTGGGAGGGCTTCAAAAGTAAGATAGCTCGAGTTCAAGGTCTGCATGTTCCTGTGAGGGTGAAGGGAAAATGAGGCTGGAAGAGTGAACCCTGGATGACAAGAGATATCGAGGCTCTGACCAGAAAGAAAGGAGGCGTCACTCAAGTACAGGCAGCTGGTTCCAAGGGAATCTCTGGAGGTACACATGGGTTACAGGAGTTTACTGAAGAAGGAAATCAGCAGGGCTAAAATGGGGTATGAGATAGCTTTGGCTGAGCAGATTCAGATGAATCCAAATTCAGTATAGTAAATAAAAAGAACAACTAGTGAGGGATAGGACGCCTTACAATCCAAAATGGGCATGCATGTGTAAAACCTCAAGAGATGGGTGAGGTCCTCATTTTCCCCTCTGTGTTTATCATGAAGAAAGACATGAAGACCTGTGACCTTTGGGAGGTTAGTTGCGATATCTTGGTACAGTCAATATCACAGTAGAGGTGTTGTTGGACATATTAGAATGCATAAAGTCAGATAAATCTCTTGGTCCTGACCAGATATATCTAAGAGCACTGCACAAGGCGAGAGAAGGTAGTTCAGGGCCAAGGTCTCGGAAGACTGGGCAGTAGCAAATGTAGTGCCCTTATTCAGAAGGGCTGAAAAGAAAAGCTTGGGAAATATAGTCCAGTAAGCTTCACATCTGTTTCGGAAACCACTTGAGAAGGTTCGGAGATATAAGATATGGATGCATTTGGGAAGACAGAGTTTGACTTGGAGCAGTCAGCATATCTTTGTGCGTGGCGGATCATGCCTGACAAATTTTGATAGAGATTTTTGAGCAAGTGACCAGGAAGGTTGACGAGGAAAGATGGTGGACATAGTCTATATGGATTTCAGTAAGGCCTTTGATAAGGTTCCACATGGTAGGCCGCTCTAGAAGGTTAGATCGCATGGACTCCAATGTAAACTGGCAAATTGGCGACACAATTGGCTTAATGTTCTGAAACAAATGGCTATGATGGAGGTATGCTTGTCAGACTGGAGGCCTGTAACTAGTGGAGTGCCTTAGTAGTCGGTCCTGGGCCCATTGCTGTTTGTTATGTCTATCAATGATTTGGACAAGAGTGCACAATGCAACGTTAGTAGGTTTGCAGATGACACTAAATTAGGAGATATCATTTACAGTGAGGAACGTTATCAGAAATTGCAGCAGTACCTTCATCAGCTGGGGAAGTGGGCTGAGAAATAGCAAATGGAGTTTATTTTAGATAAGTGTAGCGTCTTGCATTTTGGAAAGTCAAATCCAGCTAGGAGTTTAATGATGAATGAGAGGGCCTTAAGGAGTGTAGTGGAACAAAAGGTCGTTGGAGATCAGGTGCACGGTTGTCTGAAATTTGAGTCACAGATACACAGGACAGTGAAGAATGCTATTGACACTTTGACCTTCATCAACGCTTTGAGTATAGAAGTTGGGACGTTATGCTGCAATTGTACAGGATGTTGGTAAGGCTGCAGGTGGAGTATTGTGTTCAGTTTTGTTCATCCTGCTCTAGAAACGATATTATTGAACTAGAAAGTATGCAGAACAAATTTCCAAAGATGTTTCCTGGGCTAAAAGCTGTAAGTTATAGGCAGAGGTTGGACAGGTTAGAACTTATTTCTTTACAACGTCGGAAACCGAGGGGGTTCTTATAGAAGTGTAGCCCTTACAAAATCATGAGAGGCGTGCAAGGGGTGAATACTTCAAACTGTTTTCTCAAGTTTGGTCAATCGAAGACTAGAGGACATTCATTAATGTTTGGAAAGGATAAAAAATATAAAAATGAAACTGAGGGGCAACTTTTTTACATAGAGTGTGGTATGCATATGGACTGAGCTGTCAGTGGAAGTGATGGAGGTGGTACAATAACAACATTGAAAAGGCAATTGGCCAAATACACAGATAGGAAAGGATTAGAGGGATACAGAACAAGGGCAGGGAAATGGGGTGAGTCTGGATGTACATTTTGGTTGCCATGGACCAGCTAGGCCAAACGACCAGTCATACTGGCAGTCTCGTGCAATATGACTGTAAATGAGTGGGGGGGGGGGGGGGGGGGGGTGGAGGAGACTGAGATAAAATGTCATGGAAGGATATGTTCACAGGTTTCAGAATGAAGACATTTCGATAGTATCATGCAACACGAGTCTGTATTTCGAAGAATTATGAGTGAAAGGGATATTGCTGTGAGTTCAGTTGATGGAGAGTTTTAGATAAGCATTTGGTCTGCAGCTCTGTAACTGCGAATGAGGACAGCAGAGTCTTTGCCTCACTGGGCTGAATCTAACAAAACACTGTTGCAGTGACATTTTAATTAAGTGTGACAGGGATTGTCTGCATGAGGCCGAGCTAGTTTCCTGGTGCTATCTTACCAAACCCATCTCATTAACTAGCCACCCCACTCCATAGTGTCCCTCTCATACAATGCCAGCCCGATTCTGCCACCCATCATGACTGGAGGTACTCACAATCGCCTGGATGCTCCTGGATATTCTGTGATCACTGACACTGGTGCCATCTTTAAAAGGCAGATGGGCACACGTTTGTGCTTTATCAGTTTGGAGCTGCCCTGCACATTTTCCCCAAGCATGGCAGCGAAGGGGAAATTACACCACGGTTTGTCGACAACAACATGGAGGTCCTGGTGAATGGGCAAGTACAAAAGGGGACCATGCTCTTCTCAGAGGGGGCCACACTCCCAGACCCACTGAGCATGGTCTGCTCTCACCACCCAGCTCAGTGCAGTATCTACGGTCTGAAGAAATGCCCAGCAATACAGGACAAGCATCAATAACCTTCCCCACTCTGTAGGGATAAGGGTCACCGTATTCTCTCTGCTCCCTCACACTCACTGTATGTCTGTTATAGCACCGACCCCCGAACAAGGCTCATGCTCCACCACTCTCACGACTGCATGCAGCACCTTCCCTCTCTTTTTCTCTTGCCTTTCTAATGCCCCCCCCCCCCCACATAGTTATAGAATATTCTGGGAAATGCCAATTATGGAATGTTCCAGGTATTGTTCCAACTTATTCCCAGTTTCAAGAAAACGACTGTGCCCCAGTGTGTAACACGTAAGAGGATGGAGTAGAGATGTACGTTATTCAAATCACGCACAATTAAAATCCATCATGAGGCTATTCAGTCCTTCAAATATGCTCCAACATTCAATACGTTCGGGGGTGATCTGATGGTTTTCTCAGCTCCATGTTACAGGAACTTTCAGTCATTCAACCCCCAGGTTCCTGTTACCGAGCAGACGATTCTCAGACACTTCATACCCCGGGTTTCTTCCACCATGTGTTCCGAAGGCATTTCCCATGGGGATGGACTCTCCTAATAATATATTTCATCTGATTTATAAATTTATGCAACAGTCAGCATGCTTTCCACAGACCATTCAAAAACATGCATTTATTTTATGGCTATCGGTATTCAACCACAATTAGTCATTCTGGTTATTTCACTTGTCTCACCTTATTGTATTCAGCCAAAGACAGCTTCCAAACACTTGTCTCATAATAAAATACAATTTCTAGCAGAGAACGTTTTTGTATCAAATACACCTTTTTCATTGTCATTAAAATCTCTCTTGCCCTTTTTCTGCGGCTGATTCTGTGTGTAGCAGTTACAAAGTCTCCCACTCAGTTGGTTGGATGGTTGGTTTGTGATGCAGAGGGAGGCCACCAGCGCAGTTTCAATTCCCCACAATTCCCCAGATGTTACCATGAAGGGGATCCTCTCTCAACCTCACCCTATTACCCGTGTGGTGACCTTCAACGTAAACCACCATGAGTGGTCTCTCTAATGAGAGTTATTTGGGACTCTAATCTATCCATATTAGCATTTTAAGTTTGAACAATTTTTTTAATGAAAAAGATATTTTTATTATTATATTAACCAATAACAAAACAACTCAAATAACTGAACAAAATTTCACCCATGTGCATGTATTTACAAAATAAGTTGAAGTCTCTAAACAGACAGAAGAAAAACAAAAATAAACAATAAATAATAAATAAATAATAACAAAGTGATAGCTGTCGTTCTTCGAGAGCATCAACTCATACATATTCATACGTTCATAATTCCTAATATCTGATTCATTAGACAATATCGTCATGGCTATATAAAAGACCTTTTTAGAGTGGCAAATAAGCCTGCATCGCGGTAATCCAGAAAAGGTTGCCATATCTTATAGAAATCTCTGCTTTTCGGTGCACCTTACTAATGAGAACGTCCAAAGGGATATTCTCCTTGACGAACTTACAACGACCAAACAGACACGGGGGATTTTCAGACATCCAAAACAACAGAATATTTTTCCTAGCACAGGAAGTATGGGGGAGATACTAAACGAGGATTGTGCATCAGTATTTACTGTGGAAAATGATATAGAAGATATAAATTGTCGTGAAATAGATGGTGACACCTTGCAAAATGTCGATATTACAGACGAGGAATTGCTGGATGTTTTGAAGCGGGTAAAGGTGGATAAATCCCCAGGACCTGATCAGGTGACCCTAGAACTCTGTGGGAAGCTAGAGAAGTGATTGCTGGGCGTCTTGCTGAGATATTTGTAACATGGATAGTCACAGGTGAGGTGCCGGAGACTGGAGGTTCGCTAACGCTGTGCTATTGTATAAGAAGGGTGTTAATTACAAGTCAGGGAACTATAGACCAATGAGCCTGACGTTGGTGATGGGCAAGTTGTTGGAGCGAATCGTGAGGGCCGCGATGTGCTTGCATTTGGAAAGGCAAGGACTGATTAGGGATAGTCAACTTGGCTTTGTGAGTGAGAAATCATGTCTCACAAACTTGATTTAGTTTCTTGAGGAAGTAACAAAGAGGATTGACGAGGGCAGAGGGGTAGATGTGATCTATATGGACTTCAGTAAGGGTTTTGATGAGGTTCCCCGTGGGAGACTGAATGGCATGGTTAGATCTCATGGAATACATGGAGAACTAGCCATTTGGATACAGGACTGGCTCAAAGGTAGAAAACATAGGGTGGTGGTGAAGGGTTGTTTTTCAGACTGGAGGCCTGTGACAAGTTCAGTGCCACAAGGATCGGTGCAGGATTCACTACATTTTGTCATTGACATAAATAAGTTGGATGCAAGCATAAGAGGTACAATTAGTAAGTTTGCAGATGACACCAAAATTGGAGGTGTAGTGGAGAGCGGAGAGGGTCACCTCAGATTGATCAAATGGCCAATGGGCTGAGAAGTGGCATATGAAGTTTGATTCAGATAAGTGCGAGGTGATGCATTTTGGGAAAGAAAATCTTAGCAGGACTTATACACTTAATGGTAAGGTCGCAGGGAGTGTTGCTGAACAAAGAGACCTTAGAGTGCAGGTTCAAAGCTCCTTGAAAGGGGAGTTGCAGGTAGATAGGATAGTGATGAAGGCGTTTCCTTTATTGGTCAGAGTTTAGAGTACAGGAGTTGTAAGATCATGTTGCGACTGTACAGACTCTAGTTCGGCCAGTGATGGAATAGTGCGTGCAATTCTGGTCTCCTTCCTATCGGAAAGATGTTGTGAAACTTGAAAGGGTTCAGAAAAGATTTCAAGGATGTTGCCAGCGTTGGAGGATTTGAGCTATAGAGAGAGACTGAACAGACTGGGGCTGTTTTTCCTGGAGCGTCGGGGGCAGAGTGCTGACATTATAGAGTTTTACAAAGTTATGAAGGGCATGGATAGGGTAAATAGGTAAAGTCTTTTCCCAGGGGTCGGGGAATCAGAACGAGAGGGTATAAGTTTAGGGTGAGAGGGGAAAGATATAATAGACAACTGCAGAGCAACTATTTCATACAGATAATGGTACATGTATGGAATGAACTGCCAGGTGATGTCGGGGAGGCTGATAAAAGTGTAACATTTAAGAGGCATTTGGATGGGTAAATGAATAAGAAGGGTTTGGAGGGATATGGGCCGGGTGCTGGCAGGTGCGTTTAGATTGGTTTGGGATATCTGGCCTGCATAGTCGGGTTGGACCAAAGGGTCTGTTTCCGTGCTGTACATCTCTATGACTCTATGACTCTATGACATATATTAATCTGTTTTTTTGTTGCACCAGGCTGGTGTGAAAGTCCAATGGGATATTCTCCATGATGAGTTTACAAAGTCCCAACAGATCCGTGGAGTTTTCAGACATACAACACAACATAATATTTTGCCTACCCAAAAAGTAAGGATATATTTTTTTTCCCATGTGCATCTGTGTAAGATACTCTGGGCAGGCCCAGGAAAAGAGAAACCAGGTTCACCTCAAATTCGGTCCCCAAGACCCACTCTACCACACCGAACACAGTGCTCCAATATATACGAAGCCTGCAGCAGGACCACATGCAATGAGTCAGAGTGCCTGTAGTCATTCTGCATTGAGGAAACGCTGAAGATAATCCCACTTTGAATTTGGAGGGAAAATCTGGGGTCAGATAGACCATGTGAAAAATTTACAACTGCATGGAATGGGTCCTATTTCAGATCAAAATCCTTAGAGCGTTTTCACAAATATCCTCCCATGTGTCCGAAGAGATCTAAACCCCCAACTCTCTCGCACAGACGTCACGAAGCTGCACAGTCTTGTCTGAGCGGACACTATCCAAATAATGATAAAGGATACTGACAGAGAGCGTATTCTTAGCAGTAAGAACCCACTTCTCTGTATCGGATCTATCAGTGTCTGTTCAAAGTAATTTTTTAATCAAATCTCTAATTTGGAAAAATAACAGAAGGAGTCTCTCCTAGGTAGCCCATACTTACGAATTATTTGACCAAATGATATAATTGTTTCTCCCTCAAGTAACACGTGGTGGCTCAGTGCTTTGCACTGCTGACTCACAACACCAGGGTCATGGTTTGGTTCCAGCCTTGGATGAGTGGCTATGCGGAGTTAGTATATTCTCAACTGTGTCTGCGTAGGTTTCCTCCCGCAGTCACGCAGATGTGCAAGTTAGATGAATTGGTCATTGCTAAATCGCTCATAGTGTTCCAGGATCTGTAAGTTGGGGCATTAACCAGGGTAAATATAGCATGGTAGAGGAATGGGTCTGAGTGGGTCACTCTTCAGAGGGTCGAAGTGGACTTGCTGGGCCCAATGACCTAATTCCACACTGCAGGGCTTATACTAATTCTAAATCACCCAAGCAAGGTATCCCCCTCGCTGCCCACAGTTTACACCTGGAATCCATTATCCCTGGTTGCAACCTGGTATACCAATTATAGGGGTTAAAAGCATGGTTTTGGCTGTATTGCCCTCAATCTGACGGATTGTCCTTCATGCTTTAACATTATTGATCATCATTAGTTTCTGACAATACTCCATAAACGTTGTCAATTTATCTAAGAACGGCAGACTAAAAGGGTTCACCTTGTCTGAGAGGGCTCAATGTCTAGCCATATTGACGCCAAGACCACAGCGGTCCCGGCACTCAAACACGTTGAAAAAAAACTTAATTGATTGCTATTAATCAGGGAGATCAACTCCCCACTATCTTTGGGGCAGTTGCAATTTTGTTAGCTTGATAAGGAATCGCTTATGGTGCCAAATAAAAGAACTAAACCAGCCATTTTTTTTCAAAAAAAAATTTTGATTAGATTACTTACAGTGTGGAAACAGGCCCTTCGGCCCAACAAGTCCACACCGAACCGCCGAAGCACAACCCACCCACTCCCATTCCCCTACATTTACCCCTTCACACAACACTATTGGCAATTTAGTGTGGCCAATTCACCTAACCTGCACATTTTTCTACTGTGGGAGGAAACCGGAGCACCAGAGAAAACCCACGCAGACACGGGGAGAATGTGCAAACTCCACGCAGCCAGTCGCCTGAGGTGGGAAGTGAACCGGGTCACTGGCAGTATGAGGCAGCAGTGCTAACCACTGTGCCACAGTGCAGCCCACATGCCTCATCTGTCTGGGAAACATCAAAAAAAGCATTCACACGGGGTGTAGGAAATGAGGAAGGACATTCATTTTAATAACAGCTATCCGACCTAGCCAGGATTTTGGAAATGCCTCCCATCTTTGAAGGTCTTGTTTAATTTTGTCCAACAAATGAACATAGTTCACTTTAAATAAATGATCAAAGACAGATGTAATGAATATACTGAAATAGGGAAACCAGGATTTAGCCTCAGTATCAGGTATTTCCCTAAGACCTCCCATAGGCATGGCCTCCAACTTTGTAAAATTAATCTTATCACCCAGAAAGGCAACAAGTGAATTAATGCATTGCATCACATGAACAACCGAAATTGTGGGATTTGACAGAAAGCATAAGACCCTCATCTGCATACAATGCAATCTTTCGTGACTTCTATCCCACCTCTGGGGCAGATATGTTGCTATCCTACGGATGGCCTCCGCCAGTGGCTCAATCCCCAACGTAACCAACAATGGTGAAAGGTGTCAATCTTGTCGGCTGCCTGGAATAATATTAATGTTACTGGTTGGCACACCATTAGTGAGAACTGCGGTCAGAGGATCATGGTAAATGACCTTCACCCACTTGATAAAAACTTTGCGTAGACCAAACCATTCTAATGTACAGAAGAGATCCGGCCACTGAACCCAATAAAATGCTTTCCCTCATCTAAAGAGATCAATAATCCCTGGACAGATTGATGTTGACACTCTTGGATCATATTGAGTAACCACTTATCGTTGTAGGAAAATCTGCCGCCCTTTATAAAGCCTGTTTGGTCCTCTTTGGTAATGGAAGGCAGCAAAGTTTCCAGCCTTAATGCACGGGTTTCAGACGGGATTTTGAGACCAACATTTAAAAGTGAGATTGGCGTGGAAGAAGCACAATCCTCCGGGGTCTTCATTTCTTCAGCATCAGAGAGAGATGAACCTCTCTTAAGGATGGAGGGAGGGATTCGTGACTGTATGAGTGACGGAACACGTTAAACATCAGCCCTGACAATAGGTTTACAAATTTTTTATAAAGTTCACTCAGAAATCCGTCAGGAACGTGCACCTTTACATTCTGAAGTTGCTTCACACCCTCCTGCGCTGAAAATGGTGCATTAAGGCACAACACCTATTCATGGGTTACTCCTGGAAGACCCAGGTTCTTGAAAAAATGACTCCATCTTAATCCATCTATCCTCAAAATGTTCAGGCTGAAATAATTTGGTGAAAATTCTTGGACAGGAGGCATGAACCTTTTTGGAATTGAAGGTAAGAATCCGAGTACCTTTCCTATTTGAGGTAATGGCTTAAGAGGGGCGTTCGTTTTCCTGGCAAGATAGACTAAATACCTGCCTGGCTTATCACCATGTTCAAACAGCCTTTGTTTAGCAAAAGTAAGTACCTTCCTGGCTGTCTGTGTGAGCGTGGAATTCACTGTAGACCGAAGCATTGTGATCCTCTGCAGCTTAGCCACTGAGGGTCTATCACAGTATGCTCTCTTGGCTGGCCTCAGCTCTGCCTCAAACCAGCGTTCCTGCTCCCCCTTCTGCGACATCCTAAGGATTAATTAATCCCTCGGCAGAAGCCTTAGCAATTTCCCATCGAATGGATGATTTACTGGTTAAATCTGAATTAATGGATAAGAAAGATCTGAATTCATTGCAGTGGGTGGCACGGTGGCACAGTGGCACAGTGGTTAGCACTGCTGCCTCACAGCACCAGAGACCCCAGTTCAATTCCTGCCTTTGGTGACAGTTTGTGTGGAGTTTACACATTACCCCTGTGTCTGCGTGGGTTTTCTCCGGGTGCTCCGGTTTCCTCCCACTGTCCAAACATGTGCAGGTTAGGTGAATTGGCCATGCTAAATTGCCTGTAGTGTGAGGTGAAGCGGTAAATGTCAGCGAATGGGTCTGTGTGGGTTGCTCTTCGGCGGGTCGGTGTGGACTTGTTGGGCCGAAGAGCCTGTTTCTACGCTGTAAGTAATCTAACCTAAATACTCAATTAACCAACTAGTATTAATACTAAAGAGATCGATTCGCTCGTGTCTCGAAGCTGTTATATTGCCCTTAATCTTAATCAATAAGTATACTGCTTCATGGTCAGAAATGGTAATATTCCTAATTGTGCAGGATGCCACCGAATCTAAGATTGTTGCAGGAATAGGGAAGATATCAACCCTCGTGTGGCATTTATGCCGGTTAAAGAAGAAAATAAAATCCTTACTTGTGATGTGGATCTGCCTCCAGACATCCACCAGCTCTCTTTCTGCACACAAATCCACTAATTGCTTACATTATAACGAGGGTATTGGGGCACCATTGGACATTCTGTCCACCTTGCGGTACATAAGACAGTTGAAATCTTCTACACTAATGTGCCACGATGCAAGATAACTGAATTTGGAAACTGCATCTACCAGGATTTTAAGAGGGTGCGCCGGGGGTGGGGGGCGAGGAGGGGGGGGTGGTGGGGTGGTGGGGAGGGGGTGTAATAAACATTCAAAATACTGTATTATTTACGATAGTTCAACGCTTTGGGGATTATGAGCCTCCCGTGAGTATCAAATACAATCTAGTAGGTTGAATGGAAGATTCTTTTTATCCATTATGGCTTCTCCCCAACTCGTAATATTAAACGAGGAGAAATAAAACCGATCAAACACGACCTGCTGGAAAGTCAAATGTTCTTTGTCATCAAGGTGCATCTCCTGCAATAGAACAACATCCACCCTCTCTTTTTAAAACTAGAAAGTAAATTTTTCCTCTTTTCTGGCTAATGGCTCCCCTTAATGCTCCAGGTACACCATGTAAGCACATCATTACCCAGAACATGCTGTAGCAACATTTGAACTCGAGAGACGAAGAACTCGAATTACTGATCATTGATAAACAAGTCTCATAGAGCTTAAAAACTACACAAACTAAAACTACTACAACTGCCAAATCTCAAATCTTTCCAAAACTAAGCATTTTAAGTAAATGGCTGTGATGGAGTGCACAACAAAGCAGACCTTCCAGATCGCCACCATCTTGAATTTCCCCTAAGCATTTTATCGATATTATCATTTCATTTTGCATTATATTCCTGGATCTTCTAGAGCAGTGTGATTTTTTACCACTGTCAGCATTTCCCCAACACTGCACATTCCTGCTATTCCTCCATAATCCTTGACTCCGTTATTCCTAATGAACCTTCTGTCTGTGCTTCAAACATATTCAATATCTCTGCCTCTAATGCTCTGCGGGGAAGAGATTTCCAAATACTATCACCATTGAGAAAACTAAAATTAACTTCATCTGTGTATGAGATTATTTTTGCCTCCTCACCTAAGAAAGGATATAATTAAATTGGAAGTAGTTCATAGATATTTCGCTTCATGTATACCAGGGATGAGGGTCTTATATTATGAAGGCTTTAACAGGTTACTCTTGGAATGAGAGGTGATCTTATTGAAACATACAAAACCTAGAGGAGAGTGATCAGATAGATACTCACTGGGTGTTTGTAGAGTAAAACTTCTTGTTGTTTTTATAGAATCTCGACATTGTGGAAGCAGGACATTCCGTCCATCAAGTCCACATTGATGCTCGTAACAGTATCCCCGCCCCCCCCACCCCCGGACCTGCCCCCCTACTCTATCCATGTAACCCTGCATTTCCCATGACTAACCTCTCTCACCAGGACATCTCTGGGCGCTATAGGCAATTTAGCATAGCCAATCTGCTCTAAGCTGGATACCTTTGGACAGTGGGCGGAAATCCACACAGACATGGGGAGAATGTTCAAAATCCACATCGAGAGTTGCCCGAGGTTGAAATTGAACGCAGCTACTTGGTGATGGGAGGTAGCAGTGCTAACCACAGATCCACCATGCACATCCGTTAGTTGTATTAGTTATTTGTGGCTGACTAAAGAAATCTTCCTGACTTGTTCCTGTCACTGAACCCGACTCAGTCTGAGAACTTTATCATCGGCCATATCACCAACCTTGTTACATTTAAAATTATGTGTCAGCAGTGGAGGAATGAGACGAGAAAATGAAATAGTGATACCCTCCAACCTCCATCAGAGCAGGAATTAGGAGAAACACACAAAGTAGGATTTCAGTCAACTGGGAATTCTCTTACCCAGAAGTTTGGAATGGCTGGATCTTTAAATTGTATCTAATCTGGCTTTTTCTGATTTTCCATGGACAGGTGAATCAGGGATAATTGTGCCTGGAAAGAAAAGTGCAGCTGGAACCACAATGAGATGAGCCATGAATTTATTTATTAGTGGAATAGTGTCAAATGGCCGAATGGCCCACTTGTGTCCCTCAGCCCTATGTTCTGATGTTCTATTCAGCCCTCGGACATGCGGAACAGGGGCAGATCGAGGCCACTCCAATGGTTAGGTGTAGTTTTGGAAATGTACTTGGAAAATTCAAACTGGATCAGGAAGTGACCACCATCCCCACCCCCCAGTCCCTGTTTCCAGGTTTGCCCTCTCTGTAACTTCTGCTCCAGATGTGGGTCATGTTGCAGACCCAGATACGCTGGGAATACAGCCACATACCCCACCCAGGGTTAAAACAACAAATGCTCTGATCTCCCTGAATGCAACATTGTCCAACACGATTTCCTGCAAAATAACCCATAACTTTCCAAATGCATAACATGTGAAATGAATAAATAGGAACAGGAGTAGGTCAATCGGCCCCTCAAGCTAACCCTGTCATTTAATAAGAACATGGCTGATCTACTCCAGGGCTCAACTCAACTCTCTTGCCGACTCCTTGTATCTCTCCACACCTCTCTGAGCTAGGGAATTCCAGACATTCACTACCTTCGGAAAGAAGACATTACTCTGCATCTCAGATTGAAATCGATGTTCCTTATTCTGTATCTATATCATCGAGTTCGACACTTTGCCCAAGAATGGAAACAACTTCTCAACATCTACCTTCTTCAACCCCTTCTGTGTCTTGTAGGCTTCAGCATCATCACTCCTCATTCATTTAAACCCCAATGAATTATCGCCTCATCATCTTAGAGATTCTCAATAACAAAACCCTTTCTTCACAGGAAACCACCTAATGTACCAACCGAGTTCCTTGCTGCATCATCATGGTGACTTTATGTTTCATACACAGGAAGACTCCAATGCCTTTACTGTTCCTTTTCTGCAAGTCCTCTCCATTAAATAACAGCCTGCCTTTTGATTCTCAGTGTCATCCATAAACTCGGATGTATATTGCACTCAGCTCACTCCTTCAGGCTGTCAGTATAGATTGTAAATAACTGATGCCATCAGACTGATATTTGTGGTACTCCTGCAGATAAACCTTTACCATTAAGATCCATTAATCCTGACTGTCCGATTTCTGTGTTAACCAATCATCATCCCGTTTTTCCACTGTATCTGACATCCTGGAGCTTCTGTTTTGTGTAAGAAGTTTTGTTTTGTAATACATTGTGGAAAATCTCTGGAAAGCCTCGTGTCCACCAGATCCCCTTTGTCAAGTCCGCTTGTTACATTTACAGGCATCTCCAGAAATACTTTGCATGATTTTACAGGGCAAAATATCATTTCCCTTTCAGAAACCCACCCTGATTCTGCGTGAAGCTTTTCTAAATGTCCATGCTGGGCAACATTTCCAAATTAAGCTCGTCCCATTTGCTTTCATTTGGCCCATAGGTCTCTAAATGTTTCCCATTCATATGTTTGTCCAAATGAGTTTTAAATGTTGTAGCTCTCCTTGCATCTCCCACTCTTTCTCTGGAAGCTCATTCCATACCCACACCGCCCTCTGTGTCAAAAAGCTGACCCTTCATCCCTTTTAAATCTACCCTCTTTCATCTTAAACCTATTCCCTCTATGTTTGGTTCCCCTTTCCTGTGGAAAAGACCTTGGCTATTCACCCTATCCATACCTCTCATGATTTTATAAGTTTCTATACTGTCACCCCTCAACATCCTACACTCCATCTGATACTAACTTCAAGAACAAGCGTTTAAAGATAAGCACTGCAAAATTAAACAATATTAAAAATGACAGGTAACCAACACTCGGACCAAAAGTCAAACTGTGATTTGTTTTTCTCCATGTTACAATACTAAGGCAGCATGAAACGCTTACTAGTGTCAAGGAGAAGTCAAGCACCTGAATTCCTTTATCTAAAGTGGGTGATGATCACGACGGTGAAAACTTATCTGTGGCCAGATGTATACACCACATGGTCAACATTGTCCCTCCTGGCCTCCGTATAGCTTTGTGTGGTTGTGTCTTTTTTATCTTACATTCAATAGAGAGAACCCCTTTCCCCCATTCACACCTTAAATTCGACCAATTATACAGAATCTTTCCTTTCACCACTGCCACACCCTCTTTTCCCTGCAACCCATCCTCTACATCTGGCAAGGGACTAAACGACCATTTTGCAATTGTATTCAGTTTTGAAGAATTGTCACACTGGACTGGAAACGCTAACTCTGTTTCTCTTTCTCTGCAGATGTTGACAGACCTTCTGAGTTTCCCCAGAAATGAATAGACGCAGAACAATTTTTCAATTAAATAAATAATTATGGATACTGGAAATAAAAATAAAAAGCCTTGACAGAAGGTTCACTGGACCTGAAAGTTTAACTCTGCATTCACTCCAAAAAACTTCTTCAACATCTTTCGCAATTTCTTCAGCAATTTCTGTTTTTGAACAAATTCCAACGACATATTATCAAAGATGCCCAAACATCCTGTCCAACATGGAGCGTTGTACACTGGGAACTGAACAGTAAGGCATGGTGACAAGTTCCTTGACTCTGAAACTGCATAAGGCTGGCATCACTGATACTGCAGAGCTCTGAATCATGGTCAGGGAGAAAAACAGAAGGAAACACATTCACTTCAAATACACAAGATGGCATTACTGAAAGGAAACGTTTCTGATTAGTACCTTAAATGGATATTGTTTATGTAACAAATTGGAAGCGTGACACCAAGGAAAGACTTCCAGAAGAAAGAGAATATGAAAATGGAAGTATTTCCGCATCAGAAACCAGAGTAGGACACTGAATACAGGGCTGATGGGTGAATGGGTCTCGGTGCGAACTGGGGGACATTCAGTAGAATTGAATTGTAGATATTGCAGCTAAAACTTGGTTATCATCTGATGCTGTAGATTTCAATGGCAATCTGTAACTTTTCCCCCAGGATAGTCCATCCATCTACTATTTCATTCAAGCCGATCCATGGGTCAGTGACGAGTGTGGGTGAACATGGTCGGGTCGGAATCACGTGCACCTAAAGCTGAAGACAATCCATTAAAACTACCGCACTTGACTGGTTACACTACGAACAGCAGGACTAACATCTGATACAGAGAGAGAGATGATCCCAAGACTAACAAATCAGATCTAAGCTCTGTCGTCCAGTCAAATCCATGCATAAAAGTCGATGGACCATTAAACAACTTACTGGAGGAGAGGACTCCACAAATATCCCATCCCACATAATGGAACAGCCCTGTGCATCCATGTAAAAGGTACAGTATCTGCACCATCCTCAGCTAGAAGTGTTGAGTCGATCACCCACCTCACCCTCAACATGATAGCCTCAGAAGCACAGATGCCCGTCTTAACCAATTCAATTCACTGCACGTGATATGAAGCAACAGCTGGACACTCTAGATATGACAAAGGCATTTGGCCCTGACAACATTCCTGCAATAGGACTGAGGACTTTAGCTACAAAACAAGCCGTATCCCTGGGGAAGCTGTTTTATTCCAGCCCCAACTCTGCTAACTCCCTGGCAATGTGGGTAATTAGCAACTGCAGTCCTCACTTTCTCCTAATGTGGGTTATTACCCAACTATGTCTCATCTCCTAAGAGAGGAATAATTACAATCGGACCAATTACCACGCCCTCAGTCCCATCACGATAGTCAAATTGGTTGGGGTTATTTTTGAAAGAGCTGTCACACAGTACAAAAAATAATCGGTTCCGTGTGGTTTCCGATATGCCCCCATGTGGAGATGGTAGTGTTGTGGAATTGTCATTGGATTGCTAATCCAGACCAGGATAATTCTCTGACAACTGGTGCAAATTAAAAACAATTAATAAAATATCGAGATCTATTATCTGGTGTCAGTAATAGTGATCGTGTGTTCAATGTCGATTATAGACATTGATCTCCTTCCCCAGTGTACTTTCAGGAAGTGAATCTCCCCTGCTTTCCTGGTATTGCCTAAAAGTGACTCCAGACGCACAGACATGTGATACACTTTTAAATGGTCTCTGAAACGGCCAAGCAAGGCACTCAATTGTATCAAACTGCTCCAAGATCATAAAGGATAAACCTGGAGAGAACAGCCCGCACCAGCCTCGTTATCAGAAAAGGGAACTGGAAACACAATCCTGTCGACCCTGCAGAGACCTCCTTCCTAACAGCTGAGAGCTTGTGACAACGTTTACGAGCTTTCCCACACACTGCACAGAAGTATCGGGAAAGGAATACGTCATACAACTCATTGATTTTTCCCTATTCTAGTTAATTGCCGAACATCTCCTCAACGCAGTTTTCCCCATACAATATTCAGAACCCTTAATATGTTTAAACATTGTGAACCATAAAATGAGAACTGCTGTAGTCCATTCAGCCCATCAGTTTTGCGCCTCCATTCTATGTACAGGCAGTTCACCAATAACACGTGTTGATTAAATACAATTAGGCTGCAATGCAATTCATGAACATTTTTCTATAACGTGAACTGGCGTTTACTGTGACGCGGTTCCTTAGGTGGCACCAGCTGAACAGCAAACCCAGCCTCAGAAACCCTCTATCTACAAAAGGTACAATCAATGTGTTCAGCTAAAACAGGAGTGCAATTGGTTCTGCAGGCCTTGAAACTGAGCCTGAAATTGGGAATTGTAGTCTATATTTAGAAAGAACTTTATTTCAAACTGTGGGGAGAATCTTGGGGAGAACTGGAATTCGGCATCGGTATCACATGGTCAGTCAGCCCACGCGCGCTTTCTGGTGAAGATTGTGGTGAAAGCTACAGTGCACCAGTGAGTGACTGTAGTGTGAAAGCGTTATATTTACAGCACTGATCCATTACAACATGTAACTTAAAGATTTATTTAGACTGTCCTATTGTTTGTTAGACCAAATTTAATTTTTGGTTTTTACTGATATTTTCGGGGGTTCGCCAATTACCCTCTTTTTTCCATAGACCCCATTATTAACATTGCATGATTTTGTACAACACAATGTTGCACAGGAACACAGTTATTGCGTTATTGGAGAACAACCTGGAATGACAGCTGATTTTCTATCTTCACACCATACTCCTGCTCTCTCCCTATCCCTTTAGTTTCCAGAAATCCTTATCTATACTCATCCCCTTGACTTCCACAGCCTGATCTTGGAGAGAGTACCCCTGGTTCACCAGTCTCCGAGTGCCGACATTTATTCTCATCTCAATGCAAAGTGGCCTGTCTGTACCTAATATTGTCGCCCCTTGTTTTAGACGTCCCAGCCACGGGAATTACCATCCCTGCTTCTAATCTGTCTCGCCCTGTCAGAGTGTTATATATTTCACTGAGATTTCCACTCATTTTCCTAAACCCCATTGAATACAAGTCCAGTTGCCCAAACCTCTACTCCCACAACAAGTCTGTCATCCCAGAGATCAGTCTGGTCATCCTTTGCTGCTCTCCCTCAATGTCAGGTTTGTCATCTGTTTGGAAAAGAGACCAAAACTGCACACAATACTGCACAATGTTCGAGATGGCGTCTCACCAAAGCCCTGAACAGCTGCAATAAGATACATTTACTCCTGTACTCAAATTCCCCTGAAATGAAGGTGAATACAGCATTTATCTTCTTTTCTGCTTTCTACACCTGCAATATTGCTTTAAGTGATTGGTGTACAGGGAGATCCAGATTTCTTTCAAAGTTACAGTTCCCCACGTGCTGGGCCTACCTACAATAGTCAGCGTGCCAATGCCATTCCCAGAATTGACTTCTGGCTGCAGAACTCACTGCCACACATGGACTCGGAGGACTACGCAGAAATAACCAAAAATGCAGCTTAAGTTCACTTATAGTGTAATGTTTTTCAACTACTCCTTTTTCAAATGAGAGGCTGCCAGTCGATTGTTCCCATCAAAGTACACAACATCTCATCTCCCCCATTACTCTCCACCTGCCACGTATTTGCCCAGTCACTCCACTTGTCTCAATCACCTTGGAACTTTTTTACATCCTCCTCATCCACTCACAGGCTGACACCGTTTACTGCTGTCAGCAGACTTGGGAATATTGCATTTGCGCCCCTCACCCAGAGATATGAAGTGTATTGGGAATAGCTGGAGCCCAAGACACGATCCGTAAAATATCCTCCAAGCCTTCCATTTAAAAATAAAACATTGTTCTATTCCTACTCACTGTTTCCTGCCAGCTCTCCCATTCTAAATCTATGACCAGATATTCGCCCGAGTCCCAGAGGTTTCGAATTTGCACAATAGGCTTGGGGCTTTATCAAAAATCTTTCTGATAATCCACTCGCATAGCATTGATATCTGCTCCATAATTTTACTAAAAGCCAATTTCTCAAATATGATTCCCATGTCATAAATCTCCGTTGACTTTGTCTATGCCCATTAATTTCAGTCCAATACTTTTTCTAAACTGTTTAGTTGCTATTTACATTCTATTCCCCTTTTCTCACAAGACTAAAGTTCCCTAGTATTGCTAGGGAGTTTTCTTTTTTGTTTTGTTTTCTTCTGTGAAGGCATAACCAAAGTATTTGCTCCATAGTTCTGCTTTTTCCCGGTCCTCAATTATCTGGTATCACACTGTACAAAATCTGTAACTTTTTTTCTCTTAATTTTGCCATTGACGTATTTCCAGAAAATATTACAAGTTCTCTCTTATCAACTTTGTTAAGATAATCTTCAGAAACCCATCAATTCCTACCTTAAGCTACGCAATGATTGACCTTCCACAGCCATACAATCACAGAAGCACAGACTCTGTACTACCAGAAATACAGCACGGTCTACTGTAGGCCCACTTTCTGACACACGACCTTAGCCGTGAATCTTAAAGCATGTGAAGTGCACAACACTGAAGTGCACAACTGTGTCGTTTCTAATGGTTTGAGGTTAGCATGACAACTCCATTCTCAAGAAGTGCATTCCAGGCCCCAACACGCTCTGGTTGAAAAACAATTCTCAAATCTTCACTAAACCGCAAATCATTCACTTTTAAAGTGTGGCCCTTTGAGTAACAGCAACAGCTGCTGTCTATTCACCCTGTCCATGTACCTCGTAATCCTATCCTTCTGAATCACAGACCTCGCAGCCTTCTCTCCTCCAAACTAAATAACCTGAGGTTATCCAGCCTCTCTCCATGGCTGATATGCTCCATCCAAGGGAACATCTCTGCACCCCCTCCACTACAATCACATCCTTCCTGTAATGTTGTTCCCAGACCTACACACAGTATTCCATCTTGCCCTCACCAATGTTCCGCATAGTTCTTATAATCTATGCCTCGATGAATAAAGGCTGTTTACATTCCCCTAGCCTTTCCCAGATTGTGTACTAACCTGTGCAGACACATCAGCAATGTGTGGAGAAGCACCCTCTGAGCTTTCCAGTGTGCTGCCATACATTGAGTACTCCCCTGACTGGTTCCTTCTTCCAAAGTTGCATCACCTCATAGTTATCAGGGTTACATTCCATCTGCCATTGATCCACCCATTTGACCATTCCATCAGTATCTACCCGTAACATAAGGCCTTCCTCCTCACTGCCAACCACCCGGCCAATCTTTGTATCAAATACAAACTTATTTATTACACACCCCACCCCTCATCCATATACACAGCTGCATCATTTATGAATACCACAAATAATAAAATTAAAAATCTCTCAACATCAGTTATATCACGTGGTTGTGCATTTTGATGAAGAAGCTGCATTTCAAAAGCTAGTGCTGCCGAATAAACCTGTTATACTATGTCTGGTATTATGCTATTTTTAGATTTGTCCACCACAGCCCAACACGAACACCTCCGAATCACAAATAATAAGGGAATCAGCACTGATGCCCGTGGTACACTAGCCTCCAGTCACAAAAAAACAGCCTTCTACCACTCCTCTCTTTCTCCTACTACTAAAGTTGATTTAGATGCAACTTGCCAAGTCACTAATGAGTCCTACGTATTCGTGGTTAATCTGTTCCACTTGACACACTTGTAGGTTATCTGGGGATGATCCGTAATCTTGCCCTGCCTTGCCCCTGTGCTAGTCAGTCCCCTCAACGCGCAGAATTTCCTGCTCATTGCAGTCTTTAATGGTCTGTCCCTAATCCTGCTGTTATTTGCCTTGAATGTGGATTAGACAGCCTGATAAATTTTCTGTTAATTTCCAACTTGCCGTATGTTTTGTGAGTTTTATAAAGTTCACAGTGACCCACAGCTGATTCGTTGAAACTCTAGAGAGCATAGGCCGAGTTTCCTCATCACGCAATCTCGCCACCTGAGGGATTTATCTGGATAATGTCCTTTACACTTCCTCTGTGGTCAGTATATTCTTTCTTAGATTTGGTTACCAAAACCGTTCTCAATACTCCAGGTACAGTCTCACCAACACTCTGTGAAACTGCTTCAACATGACTTTTCATCTATATTCTGAATCCCTGAAAGGAAGGCAATCCAAACTTTAGGTTTCCACTTGCATATATTTCTCCAAATACCCTTCACATCATTGCATTTTCGAACTCACTGTGTGAATTCTTATAGAAAGCCTTCTGATATTCTAAAGTATGCCAATTCTACTGGATCCCCATTATCTATGCTGTAAGAATCAACTTCAAACAATTCCAAAGTTTGTCAAGTATGATTTCCCTTTCAGAAATGCATACTGAGTCTCTCCAACGTTGCTGTTAATGTCTAAGTATCCAACATCACATCCTAAATAATAGATTCCAACAGTTTCGCCACAAATGTCAAGTTAATTGGTCTGCAGTTCTCAACATTATCTCTTCTTCTCTTTGAAGATGCGTGGATCCCTACCATTCATCTATAGTGCTTGGATCACGTTTACTAATGTGCATTTATCTACACCAGCTTCCAGACTCTGCAGAATGTACAGGAAAATAGAACCCAGTCATCGACAATGCAATCAATACTTCTAGTTGTGATTTATTTCTGAAGATTTTGGTATGAAGTACATCTGGTTTGTCAAGCTTAGCAATGCTCAATCCAGCTGCATGTTCAATATTACCTTGTTACTGATATTAATTGACTTTATGTCTTTACTTCCACAAGTCCTATATGATCACTTCGTATTTCTGGGTGATTTTTTGGATCTTACTCCATTAAGACAGATGTAAAGTAACTGGTCATTTGCTTTGCCATTTCCCTGTTATCCACCATAAACTCGTCTCTCCCGATTGCAAATTTCCACATTTGACTATGTTTATATTCTTTTGAAATATATATCAAAGATTTTTGCAGTCTTTGTGTTCCTGTTTGCTTGCATGCATGTTCGCTTTTTGATTTCCTGATCAGTTTCATGGCCCTCCTATTCTGGATTGCAATTTTCTGCGAATTCTTAGGATTCCACAATGTCTGGAATTCTTCTGAAGTCACTTCATGTGATTAATATATTCTTTAATTTGTTATGTTAATCATCATTGAGTCACTTGCTCACTCTTTCGTGTTTTCACCTGAAAGAAGTAGACATATCTTTCAGACTATGCAGTATTTCTATAAATCTCCTGGCCCTGATCCGATATATTCAGGAACACTGCAGGAGGGCAGAGAACATTGAACATAGAACATAGAAGAATACAGCGCAGTACAGGCCCTTCGGCCCTCGATGTTGCGCCGCTCAAAGCACACCTAACCTACTCTAACCCACTATCCTCCATATACCTATCCAATGCCCGCTTAAATACCCATAAAGAGGGAGAGTCCACCACTGCTACTGGCAGGGCATTCCATGAACTTACGACTCGCTGAGAGAAGAACCTACCCCTAATATCAGTCCTATATCTACCCCCCTTAATTTAAAGCTATGCCCCCTTGTAACAGCTGACTCCATACGTGGAAAAAGGTTCTCACTGTCAACCCTATCTAACCCCCAATCATCTTGTACACCTCTATCAAGTCACCCCTAAACCTTCTTTTCTCCAATGAAAACAACCCCAAGTGCCTCAGCCTTTCCTCATCGGATCTTCCTACCATACCAGGCAACATCCTGGTAAACTTCCTCTGCACACGTTCCAGTGCCTCCACATCCTTCCTATAGTATGGCGACCAAAACTGCACGCAATATTCCAGATGCGGCCGCACCAGAGTCTTATACAACTGCAGCATGACCTCAGGACTCCGGAACTCAATTCCTCTATCAATACAAGCCAGTACGCCATATGCCTTCTTCACTGCACTATTTACCTGGGTGGCAACTTTCAGCGATCTGTGTACATGGACACCAAGATCCCTCTGCTCTTCCACACTACCAAGTATCCGACCATTAGCCCCGTACCCCATCTTTTTGTTACTCTTACCAAAGTGAATCACTTCACACTTAGCTACATTGACCTTCATTTGCCACCTTTCTGCCCACCTCTGCAGCTTCTCTATATCCCGCTGTAACCTACCACATCCTTCCTCACTGTGGACAACTCCTCCGACTTTCGTATCATCCGCAAACTTGCTCACCCAACCTTCTAACCCTTCCTCCAGGTCATTTATAAAAATGACAAACAGCAATGGTCCCAAAACAGATCCTTGCGGAACACCGCTAGTGACGGCACTCCAAGATGACCCTTTGCCATCAACTACTACCCTCTGTCTTCTTCCAGCCAGCCAATTCCTAATCCAAACCTCCAACTCACCCTCAATGCCATATCTCTGTATTTACTGCAGTAGCCTACCATGGGGGACCTTATCAAACGCCTTACTAAAATCCATATATACCACATCTACCGCTTTCCCCTTATCTACCTCCTTAGTAACCTTCTCAAAGAATTCAATAAGGTTTGTGAGGCACGACCTGCCCTTCACAAAACCATGCTGACTATACTTGATCACCTTATTCTTATCCAGATGTGCATAAATCCTATCCCTATCAATTCTCTCTAAGACTTTGCCCACAACAGAAGTGAGACTCACTGGCCTATAGTTACTAGGATTATCCCTACTCCCCTTCTTGAACAAGGGAACCACGTTTGCTAGCCTCCAGTCCTCTGGCACTACTCCTGTCGACAAAGAGGACACAAAAATCAAGGCCAATGGCTCTGCAATCTCCTCCCTTGCTTCCCAGAGAATCCTAGGATAAATGCCATCAGGCCCAGGGGACTTATCTATTTTCACCCTTGCCAGAATTTCCAACACCTCTTCTCTACATATGTCAAAGCCATCCATTCTACTTATTCGTGCCTCAGTATTCATATCGACAACAATGTCCTGTTCCTGAGTGAATACTGACGAAAAGTATTTATTCAGTGCCTCCCCAATCTCTTCAGCCTCCACACGCAACTTCCCATTACTATCCTTGATTTGACCTATTCCTACCCTAGTCATTCTTTTATTCCTAACATACCTATAGAAAGCCTTAAGGTTTTCCCTAATCTTACCAACTAAGGACCTTTCATGTCCCCTCCTTGCTGCTCTTAGCTCTCTCTTCAGGTCCTTCCGGGCTACCTTATAACTCTCAATCGCCCCTATTGAACCTTCACGCCTCATCTTTCCAAAGGCCGCCCTCTTCCATTTAACAAGGGATTCCAATTCCTTATTAAACCACGGCTCCCTCACACGACCCTTTCCTCCCTGCCTGATAGGTACGCACTTATCAAGGACACTCAATAGTTGCTCCTTGAACAAGTTCCACATATCAATTACGCTCTTGCCTTGGAATCTACTTTTCCAATCCACGCATCCTAAGTCATGCCTCACCGCATCATAATTTCCCTGCCCCCAGCTATAACTCTTGCCCTGTAGTACACACTTATCCCTCTCCATCACTAGAGTAAAAATCACCGAATTTTGGTCACTGTCCCCAAAGTGCTCACCTACCTCTAGTTCGAAGAGCTGGCCTGGTTCGTTACCCAGAACCAAATCCAGTATGGCCTCACCTCTTGTTGGCTAATCTACATATTGTGTCAGGAAACTCTCCTGCACACATTGGACAAACACTGACCCATCTAACGAACTTGAGCTATAGCTTTCCCAATCAATATCAGGAAAGTTAAAGTCCCCCATAACAACCACCCTATTACTGTCACTCTTCTCCTGAATCATCTTCGCAATCCTTTCTTCAACGATTCTCGGACTATTAGGAGGCCTGTAAAAGACTCCTAACAGGGTGACCTCACCTCTCCTATTCCTAACCTCAACCCAAACTACCTCAGATGGCAAATCTTCGTCCATCTTCCTTTCCACCGCTGTAATACTATCTTTGACAAGCAAAGCCACACACCCCCCTCTTTTACCCCCACCTCTGACACTACTAAAACATTTAAACCCTGGAACCTGCAACAGCCAATCCTGTCCCTGATCTAGCCACGTCTCCGCAATAGCCACAACATCGAAGGACCAGGTACCAACCCACGCTGCAAGTTCACCTACCTTATTTCGTATACTTCTGTCATTAATGTATACACACTTCAAGCCACTCATCTGTTTACAGGCACCCTCCTTTAAGATTGATGCCATATTCCTAAGCTCCCTACACTCCAGGTCCTGCACCCTAAAGCTACAGTCTGGGTTCCCATGCCCCTGCAGAGCTAGTTTAACCCCCCCCCCCCCCCAAGAGCACTAGCAAACCTCCCCCCAAGGATACTGGTGCCCCTCAGGTTCAGGTGCAGACCATCCTGTTTGTAGAGGTCCCACCTTCCCCCGAAAGAACCCCAGTTATCCAAGTACCGAAATCCCTCCCTCCTGCACCATCACTGTAATAGTAATAGTGGAGGCCCTGGTTGGTACGTTTGTATCATTGGGTGAGGTCACGGAGGCCTGGAGGGTAGTGAATGCTATGCACTTATTCAAGAAGAGTTACAAAGAAAAACCTGGGAATTATAGACCAGTAAACCTAACATCTCTAGTAGGTAAGTTTCTTGAGAAGACTCTGAGACAGACGATATATACTCATTTGGCAAGTCAGGGTGTGATTATGTGCATGGGGGAATCATGGCTCAAAGATTTGTGAGACTGCTTTGGTGAAATGACAAGTAACGTTGACAAGTGCATGGTGGTGTACATAGTGTATATGGATTTCAGTAAGGCCTTCCGTAAGGTTCCACATGGTAGGCTACTCTGGAAGTTTAGAACATATGGAATTGAGGGGGAGCTGGCAAATCAGATCCAAAATTTGCTTGATGGTAGGAAACATCGAGTAATAGTGGAAGCATGCTTATCAGACTGAAGGCCTGTGATCAGTGGAATGCCTCAGGAGTTGGTTCTGAGACCATTAATGTTTGTTTTATGCCTGTATATTGTATATATATTTACATATTACACACATCTATGATTTAGGTGAGAATGTACAGGCATAAATTATAAGTTTCAAGGTGACACTAAAATAGGCAGTATCGTGGACAGTGAGGAAGATTATCAGAAATTTCTGAAATTACAGCAGTGCCTTGATCAGGTGGGGAAGTGGGCCGAGAAATGGCAAATGGAGGTTAATAGAGATAAGTGTAAGTTCTTGCATTTTAGAAAGTAAAATCAAGGTCGGAGTTTCATGGTGAATGGCAGGGCCTTAAGGAGTGTATTGAGACAAAGGGACCTTGGAATTCAGGTTCAAGGATCTCTGAAAGTGGAGTAACAAGTAGAAAGGGCAGTGAAAAAGGCATTTGGCAGACTGACCTTCATCGGTCAGAGTAATGAGTGTCGAAATTTTAGAGTTATGTTGCAGTTATACAGGATGCTGGTGAGGCAATACTGGTAGTGTTATGTTCAGTGTTGTTCACTTTGCTATGGGAAGAATTTTATTAAACTGGAAATAGTGCAGAAGAAATTTACAAGGATGATGCCCGGACTCAATGGTCTGAGATAGAGTGAGAGGTTGGGCAAGCTAGGAGTTTTTACTTTAGAGTGTATGAGACTGAGGGGGATCTGATAGAAGTGTATAGGATCATGGGAATCATGGATAGAGTGAATGTTCTCAGTCTTTTTTTTCCACAGGATTGAGCAACCCACGGACTTGAGGGCATTAATTTAAGATCCGAGGGGAAAGAGTAAAAGGGAACCTGAGGGGCAATTTCTTTTACACACAGGGTGGTATACACATGGAATGAGCTGCCAGCAGAAGTGGTTGAGGGAGGTACATTCACAAAATTTAAAATGCATTTGGACAAATACACGGAAAAGAAAGAATAAGAAGGACGTGGGGCAAGGGCAGGGAAATGGGGTTAATGTGAATGGACATTTCGTTCAGAATGGACCAGTTTGAGCTGAAGGGCCTTTCTCGGTGCTGTCGGACTCTATGACTCTCACAATCATTGCTTCTCCCACTGAATGTTATATTATTCTTCCCCAATTCATTGGAGCGTACTTGACCCTCTAGCCTCCATACTTCCATGACGATTGACCAGAATGTTCAAACATTCGATATTGTATTCAGACGCCATGTAAAAACGCAACATATTGATGTCACTATTCCTCCAAAGCTGCTTCAGAGCAAGATTATTAATTAGTCCTCCTGACAACACAACACCACATCTGAAATAACCTGCTCTCTAGTTTGGTTCACAACGTATTGTTCAACCTACCTAATACACACTTACGGAAGTTTTTCTTCACAGTATTAGTAGTCACTGCAGTTTCGGTGCAACTTGAGACCATCCATTATTACTGCAGCACCCACCATTATTTGTTACTCGTTCACAGGATGAGGGTGTCGCTGGATAACCAGTATTTATTGCCCATGCCATAGTGCGGTTAAGCGTAAGCAGCGTTGTCTTGAATCTGGAGTCACATGCAGGCCACACCAGGTAAGGACAGCAGTATCCTTCCCTCAAGGATATCAATGAACCAGATGAGTTTTTTCCAACAATCGAAAATGGATTCCTGGTCATCATAAACCCATGATTCCAGATACATATTGAATTCAAATTCCACCATCTGCCTTGGCAGGATTTGAATTCAATTCCCGAGAATATTACCTGGGTCTCTGGGTTAAGAGACCAGCGATAATATCACTGTGTCATTGCTCCCCCTTGCATATACTTGCATACCTAATTTCCAGAGCATATGTTGTAAAGTATTTACCTGACAGATTTGGTTTTCATATATAAAACACACTAATGTTTAGGGAAGTGATGGAAAGGGTCTGTGGCGTTATTACCGATAGACTTGGACAAGACGTTCAGGGAGACTCACCTCAACGTTGAGATAATCTGAAGAATTGGTCAGCAATACAGGACAAGCATCAATATTCTTTCCCCCCACTTTGCCAGGATAAGTGTCACCATATTCTTCTGCTCCCTCACACTCACTGTATATCTGTTATAATACCTTCCCCCGAACAAGGCTCACACTCTATCTCCAAATAAGGCTCAAGCACGACCACACTCACTGTTGAATTCAGCACCTTCCTTCCCTCACTTTGTCTGTCACTGACGCAATAGCCCCGCACACTAATACCACTTCATGGATACAACACTGTGGTCCGACTCCCTCCGGACATCTCACCCTTCCCCCCTTCCCCTATACCAGCATTAACAGCAGGGACACACACTCCCACCCTCACTCCGCCCCCCCTTCTCTCATTCCGCGAGAAACATCCTGGAATTGGACATAAAAGGCCAAGCAGGGTTTTAGAGTGCCCGATATCCGTTCCCTCACCCTCTACCTCGAGATGTGGGGAGGATCCTGGAAAGAGCCAGAGAGGACCAGGACACCTTCTGTGGAGATTCTGAAACATCGACGTCCCACCAACCAAGTAATGTTCAGTAAAGAGAAATTAAACGATATAAGTTCATTACGAAAAATCTAAAACATGACGTTCAATCAAAATTATGGGCAATCCACGTAAATACTCGACATCATTTCTCTCACTAAATCTTCTTACGAGTATTTGTATTCTAGCAACGGCTTCTTTAATTTCAATGGAATATCGTGCCCTGCTTTCAAATACTCATAGTAAATGTCCCTTCCTCTCTGAACTTTTCGTAAACTGTCAATATACTCCCAAATAACTGGATGTTACACATCAAGTTCGCATTGTCAGCTCCTGTGGACACCTTAGATTAGATTACTTACAGTGTGGAAACAGGCCCTTCGGCCCAACAAGTCCACACCGCCCCGCCGAAGCGCAACCCTCCCATACCCCTAACCTAACACTACGGGCAATTTAGCATCGCCAATTCACCTGACATGCACATCTTTGGACTGTGGGAGGAAACCGGAGTACCCGGAGGAAACCCACGCAGACACGGGGAGAATGTGCAAACTCCACACAGTCAGTCGCCTGAGGCGGGAATTGTACCCGGGTCTCTGGCGCTGTGAGGCAGCAGTGCTAACCACTGTGCCACCGTGACGCCCCTGCTGCTGCATTACTGTTTGTTTTGCCCTCATTGTTTAAAGTTCTTTCATATAAATTCCACATTTCAACTGGAAAAAGCAGTGGACGCCGATCATTTCCTCTGCATAACCTTCTACCTCCATAGTTATCCTCGAACCAAGCCAGCAGAGGTTGCAGTTCATCTGGAAGCGCATGAGACAAATGTTCAAAAGCTTCATGAATGTTTTCAATGTGAATAAATGCAAGACAAATTATCATTTTAGCTCTGAAAGATAACACTGAGTCAATGTTATACTTACTCAAGTGTCTTTTTAACATTTTTACTGAAGGGAATAAACATTATTTTTATATTTATTGCTTTGATTAATGCTTTTATTTAAGCCTGAAAACGAATAAATATGCGCTGAAATAGTTCTGTGCCTATAAGGGTCTGCGTCAAAATGGGCTACACCAAACAGGCCCCACCAAACAGAATGAAGAACTCAGTAAATTACACAGCACAGGAGGACGCCATATAACCATCCCAGGCTGTTATGCAGAAGCAGGGGTGCCCTGGGTAGCTGTCAGGAAATACAGAGTATAGATCATTACTCATTTTGTGTTTGGAAAGCGGTAACGAGTGGAATTTTTCAGGGATCTGTGTGAGGTCATCTGCAAATTACAATCTATTCTAATGAACCGGGTGAAGCAGATGGAGCTCAGTTTGCTCATGCACCAGGATAGTCATTCAATAAGATGTCAGATGGAGACAGAGCGTCTGCAATGGGATACAGACAGGGGGAGGACAGGCATCTGCAATGGAATACAGACAGGGGAAGGACAGATCACCTGCAATTGGATACAGACGGGAGGGAGGGCAGAGCGTCCGCAGTGGGATACAGACAGGGGGAGGGCAGAGCGTCTGCAATGGGATACAGAGAGGGGGAGGAAAAGTACCTGCAATGGGATACAGACAGGGGGAGGGCAGAGCATCTGCAATGGAATACAGACAGGGGGAGGGAAAAGCGCCTACAATGGGATACAGACGGGGGAGGGAAAAGCTCCTGCAATGAGATACAGACAGCGGAGTGCAGAGCGAGGGCAGTACGTCTACAATGGGCTAAAGACAGGCAGTGTGCCTGCAATGGGAGACAGACTGGGGAAGGGCAGAGCGTCTGCAATGGGATACAGACAGGGGGAGGGAAGAGCGTCTGCAATGGGATACAGACAGGGGAGGGGTAGTGTGTCTGCAATGGGAGACAGACTGGGGAAGGAATGCACCTGTGCAATGGGATACAGACAGGGGAAGCGCAGGCGTCTGCAACGGGATACAGACAGGGGGAGGGAAGAGCGTCTGCAATGGAATACAGTCAGGGGAGGGACAGAGCATCTGCAATGAGACATAGACAGGGGAAGGGCAGGCGTCTGCAACGGGATACAGACAGGGGAGGTCAGACCGTCTGCAATGGGATGCAGACAGGGGGACGGAAGAGCGCCTGCAATGGAACACTGATGGGTGAGGGCAGAGAGTCTGCAGTGGGATACAGACAGGGAGGCATAGCGTCTGCAGTGGGATACAGACCGGGGAGGCATAGCGTCTGCAGTGAGATACAGACGGGGAGGGCAGAGCATCTGCAATGGGATACAGACAGGGGGAGGGCAGAGCGTCTGCTGTGGGATACCGACAGGGGGAGGGCAGAGAGTCTGCAATGGGATAAAGACAGGAGGAGGCAGAGTGTCTGCAATGTGATACAGACAGGGGAAGGGCAGAGCGTCTGCAATGTGATACAGACAGGGGAGGGCAGAGCATCTGAAATAGTATACTGATGGGTGAGGGCTGTGCATCTACAATGGGATACAGACAGGGGAAGGGCAGAGCATCTGCAATGGCATACTGATGGGTGAGGGCAGAGGGTCTGCTATTGGTTCCAGACGGGGAGGCAGAGCATCAGCAATGGGATACAGATGGAGGAGGGCAGTGCTTCTGCAATGGGATACAGACAGTGGGAGTGCAGAACATCTGCAATGGGACACAGACTGGCGGAGGGAATAGCAACAAGCAATGACATGCAGACAGAGGATGGCTGTGAGCAAAGCTTCACAAAAAAAAACAGTACAGTATATATGTGATGGAAATTTTCTGTCTTATGGAAAAGACGAAACAGCAGAAATTTATTTAAATGCGAGGAGAATGCAGAACTCAGTGTTACAGAGGGATTTGTGTGTCTTAGTACATGAATCACATCAAATTAAGCTGAAGATGTAGCAAGTGATTTGGAAGGTAAATGTCGTGATCCGGTTTCGTGCAAGGGGTGTTAGGTATGATCTTAGCGATGTTTTTTTGCATCAGTATAGGGCATTGCTGAGATTACATCTGTTGCAATATGTGTAGTTATAACAGCCTAAACTGAAAAAAAAAACAAAATTGCTTTCGAAACGTCTCAAAGATGTTTCTCTTTACGCATTCTTGGAATGAAGGCATTACGTTGTGAAGAATTAACATTTCGGCCTGAGAATGAGGGATGTTTTATTGGCCATATAAGATCTTGAGGAGAGTGTAGTTGGTGAATACCGGATGGATATTTCTCATTGTGTGGGAGAATAAAACTGGGGAAATAATTTAAGAATAAGTCAGTTTCAAAGGAAAGGTCACTGGACAGTAAAATTGAACTGTAAATTCTCTTCCTACATGCTGACAGTCAAGCTGAGCTTTTCCAGCAATTACTGTATATATTTAAGAATATTCATTTTAACACAGATATTTTGAAGACATGAAACACTTATTTTTACATTATGCAAGCACATAGTAACACATCTTCAAAACAAGTAGAACCATTTATTGTTAATGAATTGATACTGCAATAATGCACTGACCTGGAGTCGAGAATGTTATGGAGTCATATAGTTCAGACAGTGTTCAAGAAGAGCTCACAGAGTTCAGTGTGGGACTGATAACGTAACTGATTTTACTTACAGATGGAAAATGTAGCCGATCTGTGGAGAAACATTCTATTGCGCCCTTTCTGTTTCCCTATCGCTCATCACAGCAATGTGTGGAGTGAAAAGTCGTCTTTACCACTAATGGAGGACTACTGATGAGGATTGATTGGAATCTGCCCATTGCCTGAAGCAAAACAGTTCAGCCAAATTCAACTGTTCAATGAAGAAATCCCATTGTCAGAAGGCTGTGCAAGCAGAATAACAACAGAAGTAATTATCCGACTCGATAGTGAGGGGAACAGACAGGAGATTCTGTGGCAGCAAATGGGAATCCGGAATGGTGTGTAGCCTCCCACATGCCCAGGGTCCAGGATGTCTCAGAGTGACTGCAGAACGTTCTCACTGGGGGTTGGGGGGGAGTGGGGGGAAGCAGCCAGAAGTCATTGTGCACATTGGTACAAAGGACAGAATGACACAGGTAGAAATAGTGATGACATCCTGCAGAGTGATTGGGGAGAGCTACGGAAAAGGATAAAAGACAGAGATAATATCCAGTTTACTTCCAGTTCTCCGTGCTAGTGAGGGTAAGAAGAGGAGGATATGGCAGATGAAGGGGTGGCTAAAGAATTGGTGCAGGGGTCAGAGATTTTTGGATTACTGGTATCTTTTGTGGGGCAAGGTGACGTATTCAGGAAGGACGGGTTGTACCTGAACTGGAAGGGGACCAATATCCTGGCAGGCAGGTTTGCAACTGCTGCAAGGGAGAATTTCAACTGGATTTGCTGGGGTTGGGGGCGGGTGCGTGTGGTATCCTCAACAGCAGGGAGGGAAGTGCGAGGCTAGAAGGAGATACAGTAATCAGAAACAGTAAAATGAAGAGACAGGTCAGGCTAGACAATGACAGGGAGCAAGGAATGTCTGTTGGATTAAATCACAACTGTTTCAATGCAAGATGGCTGACAGGTAAGGCCGATGAACTCAGGGCATGGATCGGTGCGTGGGACTGGGATAATATAGCCATTACTGAAACATGGCTAAGGGAGGAACAGCACTGGCAGCTTAAAGTACCAGGGTACAGGTGTTTTATATGGGACAGAGATGGTGGAAAGAGGGGACGGGGAGTTTCATTTTTCATTAAGGCGAGTAACACAGCAGTAAACAGAGATAAAATAACTGATGGATCATCCTGTGAGGATTTGTCTGGGGAGCGAATAAATAAGAAGGGAATGGTGATAGGATTTGAATTGTACTCTAGGCCCCCAAATAATAAACGAGGAATTAGGGGAACAAAAGTATGTAGACAGACTGGGGAGACTTGCAGGGCCAATAGGATTGCATTAGTAGGAGTTTTAATTTTCCGAAGATAGTCTGGGAATGACATAGAATTAAGAACAGGGATGGGGTGCATCTATTAAGTGTGTTCAGACTGGTTTGCTCAAGCAGTAAGTAGAGGGTGCAACACGGGAAGGGACGAAGCGTGACCTACTCTAAGATCTAGGGCAGGACAGGTGACTGAGGTGACAGTGGGGGAGCACTCTGCGACCAGTGACCATAGTTCTATTAATTTTTAAATAGTTACGGAGGACAAAACTGGTCCACATGTTCAAGTTCAAAATTGGGGCAAGGCGAATTTTGATGGAATTTGACAGGAGCTTGTAGGGGTTGGTTGGAGGTGTTTGTTTGCAGGCGAAGTGACCTCCTGCAAGTGGGAGGACTTTAAAAGTGAAATGTCTACAGTTCAAGGTCTATATGTTACTGTGAGGGTAAAAGGCAAGGTTGGTAGGAAGAGGGAACCTCGGATGTCAGGAGATATTGAGGCTTTGACCAGCAAAAAGGAGGCGTGGCTCAGGTCCAGGCAGATGGGATCGAGGGAATACCTGGAGGTAGACAGGGGATACAGGAGTTTACTGATGATGGAAATCAGGAGGGCTAAAAGGGGCCACAAGATAGCCTTGCCTGAGAAGATTAGGGTGAATCCAAAGAGGTTCATTAAGTATATTAAAGTAAAAAGAATAGCTAAATGAGAATATGACCCCTCAAATTCAAAATGGACATGCATGTCTAGAACCGTAGGAGATTTGCGAGAGTCTCAATGAATATTTCTCCTCTGTCTTTACCGTGGAGAAATACATCAAACTTGGGTGGTTAACAAAAGTCGTAGTGTTACCTTGGGGTGAGTCAATATCACAGGAGAAGATGTGTTGAATGCATTAGAATGTATGAAGGTGGATAAATCTGCTGGTCCTAAACAGATGCATCCAAGAATGCTGCAAGAGGTTACAGAAGAAATTACGGGGACCCTGGTTGATATTTGTGCATCATTGTTAGCGACAGGTTAGGTTCCAGAATATTGGAGATTAGCAAATGTTGTGCCATTATTCAAGAAAGGAAGCAAAGAAAAATCTGGGATCGATAGACCAGGAAGTCTAACATCTGTGGTACGTAGGTTCCTTGAGAAGACTCTGAGGGATGAGATATGCGTGCATTTGGAAAGATAAGGTTTGTTTAGAAATAGTTTTTTTGAAAGATTCCCTACAGTATGGAAACAGGCCATCTGGCACAACAAGAACACACCGACCCTTCAAACAGTAACCCACCCAGTCCCATTCCCATACCCTATATTTACCCCTGACGAATGCACATAACACTATGGGTAACTTATCATGGCCAATTCACCTGACCTATAGACCTTTGGATTGTGGAAGGAAAATGGAGCATCCAGAGGAAACACACACAAAAACAGTGAGAATGTGCAAACTCCACACAGAGAGTCACCCGAAGCTGGAACCAAACCCGGATCCATGGCACTATGAGGCACCAGTACTAGCCACTGAATTACCAAGTCTCCCTCGCTTTTTTTCAACACAGTTCAATGACACAGGCACAAAATCTATTCTGACCTTCACCCATGATGCACGTTCCAATATCACATACCATGAATAATTTATTCTCCACTGAAAGTGTCATATTATTATTATTTATTAGTTTGTTATTATTAATTTTAATAATTATTATTAATAGTTGTTTTTAGACTGGAAAGATCGCATGGCTTTGTGATTGGGAGATCATGCCTCTCAAATTTGTTTGAGTTCATTGATGAAGTGACCAGTAATGTTGATGAGGTAGACTGTGTGGTTTTCAGTAAGGCCATTAACAAGGTTGCCATTGACAGCCTGGTCTGGAAGGTTAGAATCGCATGGAATCCAGAGGGAGCTGGCAAATTGGACACACAATTTGCTTGATGGTACTAAGCAGAGGTTAATAGTGGAAGGATGCTCTCGGACTGGATGCCTGTGACACATGAAGTGCTTCAGGGGTCTCTGCTGGGCCCGTTGCTGTTTGTTATCTATATCAATGATATTCTTGCGAATGTGCAAGGCATGGTTAGTAAACTTGAAGATTACACTAAAATAGGTTAAAAATCACACAACACCAGGTTATAGTCCAACAGGTTTAATTGGAAGCACACTAGCTTTCACCTGATGAAGGAGCGTCGCGCCGAAAGCTAGTGTGTTTCCAATTAAACCTGTTGGACTATAACCTGGTGTTGTGTGATTTTTAACTTTGTACACCCCAGTCCAACACCGGCATCTCCGAATCATGACTAAAATAGGTGGTATCATGGACAGTGAGGAAGTATATCAAAAATTGCAGCAGGACCTTGATCAAACTGGAGAAGTGGACTGAGAAATATTTTGGCAACGTTAGATCAAGGTAGGAGTTTCATGTTGATTGGTAGGACCTTAAGGAGTGTAGTTGAGCAGAGGGACCATGGAGTTTAGGTCCACCGTTCTCTGAAAATGGGGACAGAGTTAGACATGGTAGTGAAGAAGGCTTTTGCCACACTAGCAACCATCGGTCAGGACATGGAGGAGAGCAGTTGGGAAGTTATGTAGCAGTTATACAGGATGTTGGTGAGGCTGCCCTTGTCGTGTTGTGTTCAGTTTTAGTCACTTTGCGAACGGAAGGATGTTTTTAATTTGGAACGTGTGCAGACGGAATTTACAAAAATGTTGCCAGGACCCAACAGTATGAATTATAGGGAGAGGTTGGACAAGCGAGGACTTTTTTTCTTTAGAGCACAGGAGAGGGGCCTTATAGATGTTTAAATGGATAAGGTAAATGGACCCAACCTTTTTTTTCTAGAGTTGGGGAATCAAGAAGGGGAGAGCATCAGTTTAAGGTGAGAGTGGAAAGAATAAAAGGGAAACTGATGGAAACTGTTTTACACAGAGAGTGGCACACAAAGGGAATGAGCTGCCAACGGAAGGCGTTGAAGCATTTATATTAACGATATTTAAATGGCATTTGGGCAAGTACATGGACAGGAAAGTTCGAGAATGCTATGGGCCAAGTGCTGGGAAATGAGTTTAGTGTGGTTGATATTTGGGTAAGCATGGATGAGTGTGGGCCAAAGGGCCTCGCTGCCTCTCTCCATGCTGTAGGACTTGATGACTGTACAAATAGAACAGCATTTGGGTCAAACTCTCATTTTTCCTTAGGCATAAGTTCGAATCATATTTGGACAATGTTCTTTCAAGTTAACTTTGCAGATATTTTGCTTTTCAGTTTGTTATCAACAATACGTATGTGTGTGCGCACATGTGTGTGTGTGTATGTGTGTGTGTGTGTGTGTGTGTATGTGTCTCTGTGTGCGCGTGTGTGTGTGTCTGTGTGTCTGAGTGTGTGTGTGTGTGTGTGTGTGTGTGTGTTTCTCAGCATTTTTCAAAGGGAAATATCTCTATACATATTTGCAATATCCTCTCGTCATTCCCCTTTCCATCATAGTTTGTTTTGGTCATAGACATGTTGTTTTAGTAGATTAAAGAAATCTGCCTGACTTGTTCCTAACACTGACCCTGACACATTCTGAGAACTATATTATTGGCTATATCAGCAACATAGTTATAATTATTTTTTGTGGGCAGTGGAGGAGTGGGGCTAGAAAAGGTAGAAGTGAGCCAAAATAACATAAGGAATAATCGACTCAATCAGCCAACGTCAGAGACGAGGAGTTCCTTGGAGGGGATTCTGAGGGATAGAATTTGCATTTATTTAGAAAGACAAGGAATGATTAGGGATAGTCAATATGGATTTGTGTGATGGAAATCATGGCTAATTAATGTGATTGAGTATTATGAAGAGGTGACAAGGAAGATTGAAGAATACACCGTGGTGTACAATTTTTACACAGACTTCAGCAAGGCATTTAATAACGTTCCCCATCATAGACAGATTACTAAAATTAGGTTATATGTAATCTAGGAAAAGCTAACCAATTGGATACAAAATTAGATTTAAGGTAATGGATTGTTTTCCAGACTGAAGACCTGTGGCCAGCGGTGTTCTGAAAGAATCAGTGCTGAGCTCACTGCTTTTCATCACGAACATAAACAACTTTGATGTGATTATCGGAGGCATGATTAGTAAGTTTACAGATACCATCACCAAATTGGTGCAGTGGACAGTGAAGAAGATTATCTCAGAATATAACGGGATCGTTGAACATCAATGAGCCAAGGACTGGCAGATGGAGTTTAGTTTAGTTATTTGTGAGGTTTTACATTTTGCTAAGTTAAAGCGGGTAGTGCCCTGGGAAATGTTGCTTAACAAAGAGACCTACGGGTGAAGATTCATAGTTCCTTGTAAGTGGAGTTTAGGTCGGTAGAGTAGTGAGGAACGTGGATGACATGCTTGCCTTAATCGGTCAGAACATTGAGAATAGGAGTGGGAGTAACGTGTTGCGCATGTACAGGACGTAGGTGAGGCCACTTTAAGAAAACTGCGTACATATCAGTTGACTCTTTTAAAGGATGGATGTTGTTAAGCTTGAAAGGGTGCAGAAAAGATTTACAAGGATTTTCTGGAACCTGAGAGTTTGAGCTACAGAGAGATGATGAACAGGTTGAGGCTTTTTCCCCTGGACTATCAGAGGTTGAATGGTGACAAGACAGAGGTTTAATAAAGTCCTGAGGGGCATGGATAGTCTTAATGGGCAAGATCTTTTTCCCAGTGTAGGGGCGTCCAGAACTAGACGGCATTGGGTGAAGGTGACAGGGCAAAGACTTAGAAGGGACCTGAGGGGAAACCTTTTCATACAGAGGCTGGTGGGTGTACTGTCAGAGGAAGTCGTGAAAACGTGCACAATTACATGTTTACAATGTAACTGGAAAGGTACACAAATAGGAATGGATCATGTGATGTGGGCCAAATACTGGCAAGTGGGACGAGATCTGATTAAGATGCCTGATTGGTATGGACAAATAGGACAAAATGATTTGTTTCCACGCTGTATGATTCTCTTATTCTCACAGCGGGATGAGGAAGAATTCTAAAAGGGCCATTCGAATGGGAATTCTCTTCCCCGGCAGGTTGTGGTGCCTCTCTGATTACAAGTATTCACAGCTGAGTTATTTAAAGATTTGACAGAAAAGCGAGTCACGGATAATGGGACACAGACAGGACGATGAGGCTGAGACCACAATCTGATCAGCCACAATCTTAATGCCTGGTGGAGAAGGCTCAAATTCTCTAATGACCCACTCCTGCTCCTCACTCCCATGTTTCTGTGTTCCATTCAACCCCTCTAACCTGGTAGACAGGAGCAGTTAGAGTTCACTTATTGTTGTAGCATGTTGCGCAGAAATAGAGGAAACAGTTCGGTCCTTCGAGACTGTCCCACTCGGTTTGGGAGATTTGGAAAATGTAATTGGAAGACCCAGGCTGAATATGGAAGGGGTTGCTCATTTCTCTTTACAAAAATTCCCCTCTCTGAATCTTGCGCTTCATTTGTTGATCATGTTGTAGACCTAGATTCACTGTGAATACAGCCCCCAAATCTCACCCAGTGATAGCTCACAAAATCCTCGGGTCTCCCTGATTGCACTATTCCATAAATGACCTTCCAGGATAATAACACATACTAAGTTTCCAATAACAGAATGGGAGAGCATCAGAAACAGGGGCAGGTCATTCACATCCCAAGCCTGCCTTGCCCTTCACTAAGATCAAGGCTGACCTGCTCCAAGTCTCAAATCTTCTTAATGTCCAAGTCTTCTTGAGAACTTCCATAGAACACAGAGCAAAGAACAGTACTGATTTGGAGATGTCGCTGTTCGATTGGGGTGTACAAAGTTAGAAATCACATAGCACCAGGTTATAGTCCAACAGGTTTAATTGGAAGCATACCAGCTTGTGGAGCATCGCTCCTTCATCAGGTGATAGTGGAGGGCTGGTACGTAACACAGAATTTATAGCAAAAATTTACAGTATGATGTAACTGAAATTATATGTGGAAAAACTGATTGTATGTTAAGCCTTTCATCTGTTAAAATACCATGATAGTTTTACTTCTTTTATGTGTAAATCACAAAACCTTTATTTTAAAAAAAAATGTTGCATTCACAGTTGAGCTGTGAACAATGGTGATAGCATGACAAAATGTTGAAGGTGTTGGCCCCCTGTGTTCTCTGACTATGCCATGATGTTTAGATTGATTCCAAGCTAAAAAGTGAGATAATGGAGTTTTACATGAATTCATGCAGATTTTGAGCTCAAGGTTCTACATGAATGCATGCAGTTAGGACCTTCAGTCCTCGTCGTTGTGTTGTTTTTCCCACTCTAACCTACATGCTTCCGTTCACTTTGTTCCATGTGCCTATCCAAGAGTCTCTTAAGTTTCCCTCACGTATTTGACTCTACTAACTGATGGTAGTGCATTCAACACACCCACCACTGTCTGTGTAAAGAATCTACCTCTGATATCTCCCCTAAAACTTCCTCCAATTACCTTAAAATTATGCCACCTGGTGATAGACATTTCTGCCATGGGAAAATGTCTCTGGCTATTCACTCTCTATCTGCCTCTCATCATCTTGTACACCTCTATCAAGTCACCTCTCATCTATTTTTCCTCCAATGAGAAAAGACCTCACTCCCTCATGGTTTCTTCGTAAGACGTCTAGTCCAGGCAGCATCCTGGTAAATCTCCTCATGAGAAAAGACCTCAATCCCTCATGGTTTCTTCGTAAGACTTCTAGTCCAGGCAGCATCCTGGTAAATCTCCTCTTTACACTCTCAAAAGCTTCATTATCCTTCCTATAATGAGGAGACCAGAACTGAACACAATATTCCCTGTGCGGTCTGAGCAGGGCTCTATCGAGCTGCAGCATAATCTCGCGGCTCTTCAACTCCATCCCCCTGCAAGTGAAAGCCAACATACCATACGCCTTCTTAACAATCCGATCAACTTGGGTGGCAGCTTTGCGGGATCTGTGGACACGGACGCCAGTATCCCTCTGTTTCTCCACACTGCCAAGAATCCTATCTTTAACCATGTATTCTGCGTTCATATTGCAGCTTGCAAAGTGAATTACTTCAGTTTGAACTCCATGTGCCACTTCTCAGCCCAGCTCTGCATCCTGTCGATGTCCCATTGCAACCTACAATAGCCCTTCACATTCTGTACCACTCCAACCATCTTTGTGTCATCGGCAAACTTACTAGCCCACTCTTCAACACCCATATCCAAGTCATCTTTGAAAATAACAGAGAGCAGAGGTCATTGAACTGATCCCAGCGGGACACCACTGGTCCCTTTCAGTGATCTAGCTCCCCTAACTCTCTTTGTAAGAGTGTTCCTGACATACACTACCCCCTGTTTGAAGAAAACCTTCTCTGCTTCTGCACCATGACCAATTGATATGAACAAAAGAGGTAACGCAGGAGCTCAGGTAAGAGAGACTGACCCTGAACTCAAGGCAGTATTTTACTGAGGATGGCATCAAGGAGCCTGAACAAAATCACACTTACTGAGAATTAATTACGACCTCAACACTGCTTGGAGTCATTCACGGCACAAGGGAAGATGATTATCATTGTTGGGCATCAATCATCTTAACCGTGGAGCACATCTGCAGGAGATCCTCAGCGTAGCTTCCTCAGCTCATGCATCTTCAGTTTGTCATCATAGAATCCCTACAGTGTGGAAGAAGGCTATTCAGCCCATTGAGTCCAAACTGAGCAGATCAGATTCCCTACAATGTGGAAACAGGCACTTCGGCCCAACCAGTCCACACCGACCCTCCGAAAAGTAACCCACCCAAACACATTTCCGTCTGACTAATGCACCTAACATGATGGACAATTTAGTATGGCCAATTCACCCTGCGTGCACATCTTCGGACTGTGAGATGAAACCGGAGCACCCGAAGGAAACTCATGCAGATAAGTGGGGAATGTGCAAACTCCACACAGACAGTTGACAAGTCTCGAAACAAACCTGGGACCCTGGTGCTGTGACGCAGGAGTGTAAGCTACTGAGCCACCGTGCCAGCAGAAGCGGGGACATTCACTGAAGTCTACAAAGTTTTCAGGACAGGTTTTCGCAATTCAGCTCTTGAAACAATCTATGACCATGTATAGCAAGACTCGGACATCATTCAAGACCATGTTGTTAAAGTCTGGTTGACATTTATGTACCAGCACAGTACATTTCCACAGTAAAAGGACAAGTTCATTCAGCAGCCCAATCTGGTTTTACAAGAATGTGGGGAAGTCATTCATCCCATCAAAACTACTGGGCAAAAGAAGGATAGCCCATTCAGTCCCTCCTGCCTGTTGCACAGCAAGGTGAGTGTCTGCTCTCTCCCACATGTCACGTACCTGGGATCAGAAAGAACCATTTCACACCCGGAGTCACTTACAAAGGAACAGGAAGAGGTTATTCAGCTTGTCAAGCCACTAACGCAGGAACAGGAAAGTGTCAGAGATGCTCCAACATCACAAACAAATGGAGCAGGGTCTGCACAGACAGACTGCTCCAAATTGATCCACATGGCTTAATTACTCATGGTACATATGTGTTACTTTAGCATGGTTTTCAGGCAGTCGGAATGAAGCCAACATTTTTTAGCCATAGAACATAGAACATAGAACAATACAGCACAGAACAGGCCCTTCGGCCCACGATGTTGTGCCGAACTTCTATCCTAGATTAAGCACCCATCCATGTACCTATCCAAATGCCGCTTAAAGGTCGCCAATGAATCTGACTCTACCACTCCCACGGGCAGCGCATTCCATGCCCCCACCACTCTCTGGGTGAAGAACCCACCCCTGACATCTCCCCTATACCTTCCACCCTTCACCTTAAATTTATGTCCCCTTGTAACACTCTGTTGTACCCGGGGAAAAAGTTTCTGACTGTCTACTCTATCTATTCCTCTGATCATCTTATAAACCTCTATCAAGTCACCCCTCATCCTTCGCCGTTCCAACGAGAAAAGGCCGAGAACTCTCAACCTATCCTCGTATGACCTACTCTCCATTCCAGGCAACATCCTGGTAAATCTTCTCTGCACCCTCTCCAAAGCTTCCACATCTTTCCTAAAGTGAGGCGACCAGAACTGCACACAGTACTCCAAATGTGGCCTAACCAAAGTCCTGTACAGCTGCAACATCACCTCACGACTCTTGAATTCAATCCCTCTGCTAATGAACGATAATACTCCATAGGCCTTCTTACAAACTCTATCCACCTGAGTGGCAACCTTCAAAGATCTATGTACATAGACCCCAAGATCCCTCTGTTCCTCCACCTGACCAAGAACCCTACCATTAACCCTGTATTCCGCATTCTTATTTGTTCTTCCAAAATGGACAACTTCACACTTGGCAGGGTTGAACTCCATCTGCCACTCCTCAGCCCAGCTCTGCATCATATCTAAGTCCCTCTGCAGCCGACAACAGCCCTCCTCACTGTCCACAACTCCACCTATCTTTGTATCATCTGCAAATTTACTGACCCACCCTTCGACTCCCTCATCTAAGTCATTAATAAAAATTACAAACAGCAGAGGACCCAGAACTGATCCCTGCGGAACTCCACTTGTAACTGGACTCCATGCTGAATATTTACCATCTACCACCACTCTCTGACTTCGACCGGTTAGCCAGTTTTCTATCCAATTGGCCAAATTTCCCTCTATCCCATGCCTCCTGACTTTCCGCATAAGCCTACCATGGGGAACCTTATCAAATGCCTTCCTAAAATCCATGTACACTACATCCACTGCTCTACCCTCATCCACATGCTTGGTCACCTCCTCGAAGAATTCAAAAAGATTTGTAAGGCAAGACCTACCCTTCACAAATCCGTGCTGGCTGTCCCTAATCAAGCAGTGCCGTTCCAGATACTCGTAAATCCTATCCCTCAGTACCCTTTCCATTACTTTGCCTACCACAGAAGTAAGACTAACTGGCCTGTAATTCCCGGGGTTATCCCTATTCCCTTTTTTGAACAGGGGCACAACATTCGCTACTCTCCAGTCCCCTGGTACCACCCCCGTTGCCAGTGAAGACGAGAAGATCATTGCCAACGGTACTGCAATTTCCTCTCTTGCTTCCCACATAATCCTAGGATATATCCCGTCAGGCCCGGGGGACTTGTCTATCCTCAAGTTGTTCAAAATGTCCAACACATCTTCCTTCCTAACAGATATCTCTTCTAGCTTATCAGTCCGTTTCACACTCTCCTCTTCAACAATACAGTCCCTCTCATTCGTAAATACTGAAGAGAAGTACTTGTTCAAGACCTCTCCTATCTCTTCCGACTCAATACACAGTCTCCCACCACTGTCCTTGATCGGACCTACCCTCGTTCTCGTCATTCTCAGGTTTCTCACATACGCATAGAATGCCTTGGGGTTATCCTTGATCCTATCCGCCAGGGATTTTTCATGCCCTCTCTTAGCTCTCCTAATCCCTTTCTTCAGGTCCCTTCTGGCTATCCTGTATCCCTCCACTGCTCTGTCTGAACCTTGTTTCCTCAACCTTATGTAAGCCTCCTTCTTCCTCTTTACTAGACATTCAACCTCCCTCGTCAACCAAGGCTCCCTCACACGACCATTTCTTTCCTGCCTGATCGGTACATACATATCAAGGACACGTCGTATCTGCTCCTTGAAAAAGTCCCACATTTCCACCACATCCTTCCCTGACAGCCTATGCTCCCAACGTATGCTCCTCAAATCCTGTCTTACAGCATCGTAATTTCCCTTCCCCCAATTGTAAAAACTTCCTTGTTGTGTGCACCTATCCCTCTCCATAACCAAGGTGAAAGTGACAGAATTGTGGTCGCCATCACCAAAATGTTCACCCACTAACAAGCCCACCACTTGTCCCGGTTCGTTACCGAGTACCAAATCCAATATGGCCTCCCCTCTGGTTGGACAATCTACATACTGCGTTAGAAAAGCTTCCTGGACACACTGCACAAACACCGCCCCATCCAATCTACTTGATCTAAAGAGCTTCCAATCAATATTTGGGAAGTTGAAGTCGCCCATGACTACGACCCTGTGGCTTCTGCACCTTTCCAAAATCTGTTTCCCAATCTGTTTCTCCACATCTTTGCTGCTATTGGGGGGCCTATAATAAACACCCAACAAGGTGACTGCACCTTTCCTATTTCTGACTTCAGCCCATACTACCTCCAGAGGCAGATCTCCCTCAAACTTCCTTTCTGCAGCCGTTATACCATTTCTAATTAGCAATGCCACCCCCCCTCCTTTTTTACCACCCTCCCTAATCTTACTGAAACATCTGTAACCAGGAACCTCCAACAGCCATTCCTGTCCCTCATCTATCCATGTTTCCGTGATGGCTACAACATCGTAGTCCCAGGTACCGATCCATGCCTTAAGTTCACCCACCTTATTTCTGATACTCCTTGCATTGAAGTATACGCACTTGAGCCCATCTCTGTGTCCGTAAGTAGTCCCTGTAAGTGCTACCTTCTCCACAGCCTCCCTACAGTCTTGGACATCCTGACACCCAGCTAGCTTACTTGCTGGACTACAAGTCCGGATCCCATCCCCCTGCCAAATTAGTTTAAACCCCCCCGAAGAGTGCTAGCAAACCTACCCCCCAGGATATTGGTGCCCTTCTGGTTCAGGTGCAACCCGAGTTATCTTCCATCTCCAAGAAGGCAGACCCATGGTCTACGTGGAGGTCAGAAACCTGTGTGGAATAACTAACTGTTTCAGAATGATGGTATTTTGGCTGCTGACAGGTTTTGTGTACAAAGTGACACTCAATGCAGTGTCACACAGTAACTGTGCTTTAAAGTGCTCAGAGTTCATTCAGAGCCTGCACCTCGCTGTCAATCGACATGATGGTTCTGCAGATGCACATAAACTGTCGTGAATCAAACATCCAATGAAAAGTATGACATTGACACCCCATTCAGCTGTTTGGGTCATAATGAGTTTCTGTCCATACCCATCAAGCTTCAACTTCTTATTCTCTCACAGCGCTACAGATTAAGCACATCGTTACTGCACTCTCTCCTCACGGTAACATCATGCTAGTGTTTAGTCTGGTCAAACTCCTTTGCACTGTCTCGGTGACAAAGAGATCATTGATTATAAAGCAGACCAAATCTTTACACAAAGCACCAAATACTATCTCAACAAAACACGATCAGTGGGAAAGATATTCTAACTTTTGTACTTGAATCATTTTGCCTGAAGAGCCACATATCATTTACTTCCTGCCCCTGTATGAATTCTGTGAGTGACTTATGACCAAGGACATTCAGGTCTTTTTCAACAAAAGCACTCGCCAACCTCTCTACCATTTAATAAATATAAATGTACATGATGATATTTGTTGTTCACATCTGAATAATTGTTATACCTTGTGAACAGCTATTGCCAAAACACTGATTCTGCTGCCACCCATCAATCGTCCAGTCCAGAGAAAAACAGCATTCTTCTTGTATCTCCGTTACTCAAATTTTAATCCATGTGGTATATATTCCACCCCTACCTACCCATGGACTCGAACATTCCACACTCACCTGTATTCAGACATGTCAAGCGTCTTCTAAAAATAAAAATACTCCAATCCCATTGGTTGTCAATTTTCGATGTCACAACGGACAATCTCCACAAGCAGGTTTATCAAAGATCATTTCCCTTTCCTGAATCTTGGCCGAATGTACCAAATCATATCATTATTCTCCAAGTGTCTAGTCGTCATGTTCCTTCGAAAAGGTTCCAATTTTTTTTTCTCACAGCTGACATCCAATTATTTAGTTTTCTGTTTTCCCTCTCCATCCTGTTTTAAATATTTAGGTTGACAATAGCTGCTGTCCAGTCTGCAGGATCCTTTCCAGAATCTAACTAGCTTTGAAGAATAATCAGTAATTCTTTCACTAACTCTGATCTGATCTCAATCACTCTGGGATGGAGCTCATCAGATGCAACAACTTATGAAACTTCAATTCAATTAGATTTTCAATAACATGCACTTCATTAATTCTGATTTCCTTCAGTTTCCAATTTTTACCAGTCCCTCTGCTCCCTAATATTTGTGGAAAGTAGTTTCTGTACCTTCCCCTGCGGAGGTGAAACCAACGCTTTCCTCTCAGCAGGCAGACGGTTTCAGTCAATTCATGAATACATTGGAGGACTGCACTTCAGAGATGGTGGATATATTACCCACTGCTGCCTGAAAAGTTCCAGAATTAATCCAGTTTAATTCATCGTGAGTGTCAGCACAGTCTTGCTAACTGGTGTGAGAACACATGTTATACTGAAGGAGGGGGTACAGCTCAGTGATCACCTCAATTTTGAGACTCGCTCGTTTTACACTTTACACCTGAATGGGTGCAGGTTGGACAAATCTTCCTGGAAATCCCAGAGAGGAAAATATAATGTCTCGCTCCTCCCTGTTTATACAGAATCCCTTCTTTGTAGTCTCAGCTTCAGTTGTTTATCATGGATCCAGACACACTGCAAATGCAGTATCCAGAGTGGGGTTCCCAGACCATCGGGGCTCCCTGAATGAACCCAGTAGCTGACATCACTATCCTGAGAACACCATCCACAGAGACTCCACTGACTTTCCAGATGGCAGCAGCAAGTGAATTCCCCACACCTACAATGCATCCATTCACTACTGAAAATGCCTCGGTCTCCTCAGTTTCTCTCAGAGACAGTGAGGACTGCAGATACTGGAGATCAGAGCTGAAAAATGTGTTGCTGGAAAAGCACAGCAGGTCAGGCAGCATCCAAAGATCTGGAGAATCGACGTTTCGGGCATGAGCCCTTCTTCAGGAATGCGGAAAGTGTGCCAAGCAGGCTAAGATAAAAGGTAGGGAGGAGGGATTTGGGGGAGGGGTGTTGGAAATGCGAGAGTTGGAAAGAGGTTAAAGTGAGGGTGGTAGGCCGGAGAGGGGGTGGGGGCGGAGAGGTCAGGAAGGAAATTGCAGGTAAGGAAGGTGGTGCTGAGTTCGAGGATTGGGATTGAGATAAGGTGGGGGGAGGGGTAATGAGGAAGCTGGAGAAATCTGAATTCATCCCTTGTGGTTGGAGGGTTCCCAGACGGAAGATGAGGCACTCTTCCAGCTGGAGGAAGAACGCCTCATCTTCTGCCTACAGTAAAAAGGAAACTCAAGGTTCAGAACAGTCTTATTCCTTCTCAGATGTTTATGAGTAAGTACTTTGGAAATGCATGAGAAGGACGTGGCGTTTGGGACTCCAAGATTATGTATTTGTTAAATATAATCAACCAGAATAGCCATAACATTCAGCATCATTTATAGAATCGGCAGAGTTAGACTTATCAGGAACACCAATAATAGCGAGAATGGGATAGTACCCAGCTTGACTAATCAGCAGTACGGCTCGTATCCGCAACTTAACCATGCCCAATCCTGAGAAAGCCAGGAAAGACCCAATAATAAACTCCTGTCCACTGTTATAACATTCAAGTCTAATGTTCTCAGATTCGGATCAATTGTTGGAACATTCTAGTCTAAACTTCTCAAATTAAATCCATTTTAATGTTCTCAGATTCTGATTTCTCTCTCTTCCCCTGTAGCTGCTGATCTCAATCTTGTTGAGGTTGACGCTGTGCAGAATACTATGACATAACAAGTTGAAAGAAGGCTCTAATTATGGAAGAGGGAAAGCCTCCAGTGACCCAGGTGGGTCCAAAAAGACTGCTATTAATCAGTCACTGAACAAATAGATCAAGTTAACCCATTTCACGACAACTCTGAAATATCACAATAATTGGTGTGGGTGGGATTTTGATATCGAAGATTATTGGGCTCATGGCACATCTCCAGTTGTAAACATCGAGGTGAGGGCGAGATATAATTCTTTCTCTTCCCCATCTCGATGATTCTGCTGTGTTTTAGCAATATAGGAATTGCTGGGCTCCCGAGGCTGTCTGTGTCTGATCACCAGGCCCGCTGCATCTTTTTGTTTCATTTATTTATGTTTAACTTTGACTTTTATCTGTCCAGCATTTAACGGCTTAGGTGGGTTTAGGCATTTTTGAGGGACACCTACAGAGCCATAGACGGTGTAGATACAGTCCATTCCTTGTGTTCTTGCAGCCACGGCCTGGGTCCTGTGGAGTGATGGTCAAACTCTCACAGAACCAGGACTCTTAATTTTACATTTCACCAGTTATTGCTGATGTCTCAGCAGGGTTGGAAGGCAGGAAATTTTTCCCCGGTTCTACACACTCTGTGATTTCTCTCGGAACTGTCTTTTGATGTTCTTTCCTCCTGGATTGGAGAACTGCATGTCAGACAATCTGTTTCCTGCATTTGTTTTTTGACCTTTGCGTGCTTATTGGATGATACCATATTGGAGCAGTTAGTGTATAGTAGTTAAATAAACTATTATTCTGCTATGTTTTCGGACAGAATTAAGTTATTGAAAGTTCGTCTTCCTTTTGTTGTCTTTTATCGACAGTCTTCGAATAAATTGTGTTTTGCTTAATGTCAAATATTTTGACAAAGTAAATTCTATCTGAAACACATCACCTTACATTTACCAGCGGAATGGGCCGAGCTGGAGGAGTGATAATCATGTCAAGAATTATATCGGTTACCCAATCCACCTCTCAGATCCAGCCCGGGCACGTATAAGCCCAGATGAGGTACCTACTCAACATGAAGCGTTGCGTAGACCAGGCTACTGCACTGCTCAGCAATCCGTTCAGGATCGAACACTGTTTAGAGCTCAGAAGTTCACTACTTATGTGTCCAACAGTGCACTGATCTATAAATTTGGACAAAATGATCTGTTCAACACAGGGCGCTGTGCAGAACACACAAAGGCATTGTTCGATACACACGGACTGGATATCTGTGCAGCATGCGGAGCTGTGCAGTAAATAGCAGTGAATTTATCTTTTAATCTGGAGCAATTACCTTCCCAGCACACGCAGCTGCGTGCACCAATTGCTGCATTGCTGTGTAACACTGTATTAGATCACTGCCCAGCGTGGGGAACCTTGCAGCTCATGCTGGAAGCGACAGAATGTACAGCACCTCTCCATTTACCGCTCCATATCTCCATTGTCGCATGACACAGGAGTGCTGTGGGTGTGAAACTCACTGCCAGAGAGAGATGGCGGGGGAATCAGTTTAAATACCAATAAATGGGAGGAACTTTGTTAAAAGCGAGGGGAAGATTGAGAGAGAATTTCAGAGAATGATCTGATGGTAGGTTTAAAAATCGTGAAATGAGAACATTTTGATAGCGTCTTGCACTGTTTCTAGGAATGATGGGTGAGCAGGATATTTGTGTAAGTTATGATGGTTGAGAATTTTGGATAAGCATTTGTCCTGCAGCGTTGTAACTGGGAGTAGGATCAGCAAAGTTTTCGACTTACTGGGCTGAATCGTACAATAATTTGTCTCAGTCCCATTTTCATTGAATGTGACAGAAGGAATATCTGCACGAGGCAGAGCGAGTTTCCTGGTGTTACCTTACCCTACCTCATGGTGTCCCTCTCATTCAACGCCAGCACGATTTCCCCACCCATTATGGCTGGAGGTGCGCACCATCGTCCAGATACCCCTGGATATTCCGTGAGCGCTGGTACTGCTGCCATCATGAAAAGGCCAATGGGCACACAGTTGAGTTTTCTCAGTTTGGAGCTGCCCTGCACAGTTTACCCGAGCATGGCAGATAAAGGGAAATTGCACCACAGCTTGACGACAGAGGCACGGAGGTCATGGTGAATGGTCTAGTACGGAGAGGGACCATTCTCTTCCCAGACCATGGTCTGAGCACACCACCCAGCTCAGTGCAGTATCTGCGTCCGAAGAAACGTCCAGCAATACAGGAAAAGCATCAATAACCTTCCCCGTTCTGTCAGGATAAGGGTCAATGTATTCTCTCTGCTTTCTCACACTCATTGTTTTTCTGTTAGTGCCTTCCCCAGAATAAGGCTCCATCACTCTTACCACTGCAATACAGCACCTTCTCTCTCTCTCTCTCTCTCTCTCTCTCTCTCTCTCTCTCTCTCTCTCTCACCTACGCAATACCCCCACATGGTTATAAAATGTTATTATGAGTGCAGTTTCTAGAATTCTCTGGTTGATGTCGTTCGTACAATGTTCCAAATAATTTACAAAATAATTCAATTTCAGCAAAATGTTCATCCCCAAGTATGCAACGCATCAGAGGAAGGAGCAGAGTTTTACTTTTTTTTAAAATCCCTCAGGATGAAAGTGCATCATGAGGCCATTAATCCTCTCAAATATGCTCCACTAATCAAGCAAAGGGAGCACCTAAACACTTGAAGACTCACTCTCTTCTTGAAGACAGGCGCCACTTTGGAGTTTCGCCAATTTCACTGGAACACTCCTGCAATCCTGAGAGTTATGGAATATTTCACACAGTGCTACCAGTCACTCTGTAACTATTTCTATCAAAACAAGCTATGAATTGCTGATGAGCTGTTTACCTTTGGTTTGAGAAAAGCCTTGTTCATTTTGTTAGAAACAATGCAAAACTTTCATCTGACTCCAATTTTGTTTATAATGTTGAAACTCTTCGTGCCTTCCTCTGCGAGGAACAATGTAAAATAATGTTTTTAATTCTCTGCATGTTCCCTGAAATCAGTTCCCCAGTCACATCCTACAGGTGTCCCACATATTCTTTCCTGCCTTCCTTCCAAGGGTCACACACACTTCATGAATGTTTTTTATTCGATATGGGAAAACTCTTGCGGTTAGTTTCTTTTCATATTTCTTGTCAGTTTTGAAATGTTTTTTCTTTGTATTTTGTTTTATACAATCTGCTTGTTGTTCCAAAATTAAACTTCCCAAATGTGGCCGACGCTACAGCTCAACAATCTGAATTCTTTAGTTTGTGATTGATGAGCATACTTCACAGCCTTTGTGCATCATAGGTGGTTCATCTTTACATCTTCATATCATCTTCTTTTTCACCAGAGCCAAACATTACTGAGAGTTATTAATCAGTACCTGCTTCAATGTTCCCACACCCCTCCCTCCTACACCCCACTCCCGCCACACACATATCTGCTGACCTTCATCTGTGTCTATTTTCACACTCCGTATTTGACCAGATATATGACATAAATCTGCATTTGAAATGCCTGGCTCTTTTCAATCATTCGGGGGAACCTACGTATGTGGCTGAACACATGATCAGCTGAAGGTGACTCCATTCTCCCAGTTTCCCTGGCTCTGTCATTTCTGTTCGATGATGTCACATTCCAGAGGGAAGCTTCCTACATGTCATCCTTTTTCTCTTAAACGAGAAATCCCCTAAATCTGATGGACTGAGTTTTCAGCTGTGTCTGTCCCATCTCCCTCACTTCTGCCCTCACTCCGTCCCTTCCTCCCCAGAACAATGATAGATCTCCCCTTGTCCACATTTCCTTCTGCACTAGAATCTGCATTCACAGAATCATCCTCCGCCACTTCCACCACCTCCAGCAGGACAGCACCAGCAAACACATCTTCCCCTCCCGTCCATTATCAGAAATTCACAGGGACCATTCCTTCTGTGGCACTCTCCATGACTCTGAACACTTCCCCACTCCCCCATGGCACCTTCCCATGTAAAGCTCCAACTTTTGCCCATTCACCTCTTCCCTCTTCACTGTCCAAGGCTCTAAACACACCATCCAGGTGAAGCAGCATTTCACTTGTACGCTTCCAATCCAATCTCCTGTCATTGCTGCTGAGAATGCAGTCTCCTTTACATTACTGAGATAAACAGAAACTGCTTTGATGAACATCTCCACTCTGTCTGTAGGAATGACACTGACATTCTGATTGCTCCCCATTTCAAGAACCTACATTGCTCTCAAGATAATGAAAATTCTTTGAGGAGGTAACGACGGGTTGGACAATTGAGAGTTACCTATCTGAACTTCCAGAAGGCCTCTGATATGGTATCCCACAGTAGGCTGCAGAGTAAGATTTGGACCCATGGTTCTCAGAGGACAGGGACTAGCATGGATAAAATATTGCCTCTCTTACAGGTTACAGAGTGAGGATAAATTTGTCTCTCTCAGGATGGCAGCTGGTGACTTGCAGTGTTCCACAAGAGTCAGTGTTGAGATCACAACATTTCACTTTATAGGTTAGTGATCTGAGTGGCGGGACAGAAGGCATTCTGGCAACGTTTGCAGATGAAGCAAAGATAGGTGGAGATGCATGTAATATTGAGGAGGCAGGGATCCTGCAGAAAGATTTCGACAGTTTCGGAGAGTGGGAAAAGGAGTAGCAGATGGAATACAATGTGGGGCAGTGTGAGGTCATGCACATTGGTATGAAGAATACAGGCATGGACTATTTACTAAATGGGAAAAAAATCAGTAATCTGAGTAACAAAGGGACTTGGGATTCCAAGCGCAGGATTTGCCTTAGATAAACTTGCAGGTTGAGTCAGTAGTTAAGAAGGCAGATTCAATGTTGTCATTCATCTCGAGAGGAGTAGGATATAATGGTGGGGATTCTGAGGCTTTCGAAGGCTCTGGTCAGAACACATTTCCAGTATTTTGTGCCTCATACCTCAGGAAGTATGTATTAGCCTTGGTGTGTGTCAAGAGTAGGTTCACCAGAAATGAAAAGCTTAACACATGAGGAACGTTGGAGAACACTGGATTTATAATCGATGGAGATTAGAAGGATGGGTGGGGGAGGGGGGGGTTCATATTGAAACTTACAGAATAAAGAATGACCTGGATACAGACAAAATTGGGAGCACGTTGGCACTGCCAGGAGGACACAGGCTTAGAGCAAAGGGAAAACCCATTTAAATGAAGATAAGATTAAACGTCTTTAGGCAGAGACTGGTAAAATTGTGGAAATCCTTACCACAGAAGGCTTTGGAAACCAGATTATTTGGCACCAACGATATAACCAGGAAAGGGACTGAGGATCTGAAAAGTGACTCCAGAGAGTTAGTTTGGAAGCTGAAGAGTAGGACGAGTAGAGTAGTGATCTCAGGTTTGCTAGCAGTGCCACGGGCTAGTGAGATGAGGAACAGTCAGCGAATGCAGATTTACACGTGACTGCGGGGCTGATGCAGGAGGGAGGGCTTCAGATACCTAGACCATCGGGATACCTTCGGTGTAAGGTGGGAGCTGTACATGAAGGACGGGTTGCACCTGAACTGGAGGGGCACAAATGTCCTGTTTGGGAGGTTTGCTCGTGTGATTCTGGCGTGTTTAAAACACGTTTGGCAGAGGGGGGTAGGAATAAGACCACATGTCTGAGAGGGGGTTAGTTGAAGACAGAACAGTGACAGGATATATTGAATCTACCAGGAAGGTTTCTCACGCGATGAAACAAAGGGATCAGTTAAAGTGCATCTGCTTTAACGCAAGGAATGTCTGATCTAAGAGTTACAAACTTAGATTATGGATCAGTACTTGGGCTACGATATCGTGGCCTTAACGGAGACGTAGGTTTCACAGGGGCAGGGATGGTTGCTTGATGTTCCAGGGTTTATAACGTTTTAAAATGTTTCGGGACAGCACAGAGTCTCAATGTTTAGTAATGCTGCCTCACAGCGCCAGAGACCCGGGTTCAATTCCCAACTCAGGGAACTGTCTGTGTGGAGTTTCCCCGTGGGTGTACTTCGGTTTCCCTCCATAATCGAAAAATGTGCAGATTAGGTGAACTGGCACATGCTTAATTGCCCGTAATGTTAGAGGAAGGGGTAAATGTAGGGGAATGGTTCTGGGTGGGTTGTTCTGTGGAGGGTTGGTGTGGACTTGTTGGACCGAAGGGCCTGTTTCCACACTGTAAGTAATCTAATCTGATCTAAAAAAGAACGGGGTGAGTGGAAAATGAGGAGAGGGTGTAACATTCCTAATCAGAGAGTCCGTCACAGCTACAGAAATGAAGGTTGTTGAGGAAGGTTTGTCTACTGAGTCAGTATGGGTGGAAGTTAGGACCAGCAAGGGAACAGTCGCCGCATTTGGGGGTATTCTACAGACCATCTAATAGCAGTAGAGAGATTGAAGATCTCATAGGCGGGCAGATTCCAGAAAAGTGCAAAAGTAGCAGGGTTAATGTTATGGGCGATTTCAACTTTTCCAATATCGGCTGGAACCTCCTAAGTGCAGATGGTGTGAATGAAGCCGTTTTTGTCAGGTGTGTTCAAGATGGTTTCCTTGCTCAGTATGGAGACAGACCAACAAGAGGAGAGGTTATTTGGGATTTGGTGTTCGGCAACGAGCCAGGACAGGTGTCAGAACTAATGGTGGGAGAGCACTTTGTTGAAAGTGATCACAACTGCCTCACATGTAGCATAGTCTGCGAGAGTGAAAGGAGCAGTTTCCGAAGGAAGATATTTAATTAGGGAAAAGGAAATTATGATGCTATCAGACAGGAATTGGGAAGTACAGACTGGGAGCATTTGTTCCACAGAAAGGGCACAGCAGGGAGGTGGAGACTGTTTAAGGAGCAGTTGTTGCGAGTGATACACAAATTTGTTCTTCTGGGACAGGTAAGATGGGGTAAGATTAAGGAACCTTGGATGACGAGAAGAGAGAAACTTCTCGTCAAAAGGAAGCAGGCAGCTTACGGAAGATGGAGGAAGCAAGAATCTAACACAGCTTTAGAGGATTACAGGCTTGCTAGAAAGGAGCTCAGAAATGGACCGAGGCGAGCCATGATGGGGCACGAAAAAGGCTTGGCAAGAAGGATTAGGGAGAATCCAAAAGGCATTTTTCTCATACGTGAGGAATAAGGGAATAATTAGGGAGAAGGTAGGGCCAATCAGGGGTAGTGTAGGGAACTTATGTGTGGAATCTGAGCAAATAGGGGAAGTCCTAAATGAGTTTTTTTGCTTCGACTTTCACCAGGGAAAGGGAACTTGCTGTAAATGAAAACTTAGAGGAGCTGGTTCAGATCAAGATTGATGAAATAAATGTGCTAGAAATTTTGGAAAACATTAAGATAGATACGTCCCCAGGGCCAGATTTATCCTAGATAGCTCCGGGAAGCGAGAAAGGCGTTTGCTAAGCTGCTGGTGAGGATATTTGCTTCCTCAGTCTCCACAGGAGTCGTACCAGAGGATTGGAAGGAGGCGAATGTTGTTCCTTATTTCAAGAAGGCTAATAGGGAAATCCCTGGCAATTACAGACCAGTCACTCTTACGTCAGCGGTCAGCAAAGTTTGGAAAAATTTCTGAGGGATAGGATTTATGACTATTTGGCAAAGCATAGTGTGATTAAAGCAGTCAGCATGGCTTTGGAAGGGGCAGGTTATGCCTCACAAATCTTATTGATTTCTTTGAGGAGGTGTCAAGACAGTTCGACGATGGTCGAGCAGTGGACGTGGTGCATGTGAACTTCAGCAAGGCATTTGATAGGGTTCCCCATGGAAGGATCAGTCATAAAGTCAGGAAGTATGGGATACGGGGAGATTTGGTTATCTGGATTCAGAATTGGCTGGCTAGCAGAAGGCAGACAGTGGTTGTAGATGGAAAATATTCTGCTTGGAGGATAGTGTTGAGAGGGATCCCACAGGGCTATGTCCTTGGGCCTCTGCTCTTTGTAGATTTTATAAATGACTTGGATGAGGAGGTTATGGGGTGGGTTAGTAAATTTGCTTATGACACAAAGATTAGAGGCGTCGTCGATAGTATAGAGGGCTACTGTAGGCTGCAGCGCGACATAGACAGGATGCAGAGCTGGGCTGAGAAATGGCAGATGGAGTTCAACCTGGGTAAATGCGAAGTGATTCATTTTGGAAGGTCAAATTCGAATCCTCAATATAGCATTCAATACAGGATTCTTGGTAGTGTAGAGGAATAGAGGGATCTGGGTGCGCAAGTGCATAGATCCTTCAAAGTTGCCACGCAAGTGGATATGGTGTCAAGAACGTATATGGTGTTTTGGCTTTCATTAACAGAGGGATTGAGCTTAAGAGCTGCAAAGATTTTCTGCAGCTCTACAAGTCCATGGTGAGACCACACTTGCAATATTGTGTCCAGTTGTGGACCCCCTACTATCGGAAAGATACAGGGGCTTTAGAGAGGATGCAAAGAAAGTTTACCAGGATGCTGCCTGGACTGGAGGGCTTGCCTTAGGAAGATAAGTTGACTAAGCTCAGACTTTTCTCTCTGGAGTGAAGGGGGAAGAGAGGAGACCTGATTGAGGTATAACAGATAATGAGAGGAATAGAGAGAGACAATACCCAGAGACTTTTCCCCAGGGTAGGATTGACAAGTACGATAAGTCATAGTTTGAAGATATTAGGAGGAAGGTAAAAGGGAGACATCAGAGGTAGGTTCTTTATGCAGAGAGTTGTGAATTCATGGAATGCATTGCTAGCTCCGTTGGTGGAAGCAGAGTTACTGGGGACATTTAAGCGACTGATGAATCTGCACGTGGATAGCAGGGAGTTGAGGGGTGCATAGATTAAATTACCACATTTTACATTAAGATTAAATCTCAGGACAATATCATGGCCCAAAGGACCTATTCTGTGCTGTCCTGTTCTACGTTCTATTTCGTATAATTAAAAGAGACTCAGATAAGTTCTTGATTGACAAGGGGATCAAATATAACTGGCAGGAAGCAGGGAAATGGGGTTGAGAACCTATAATTCGCGATCGAATGCCAGAGCAGACTTGATGGTCCGAATGGCTTCATATCTGCTCGTATAGAGTTGTGGTCTTATAATATTTCGGTCCTGGATGGGAGGGGGCCCCGGTGGTTTGCACTGGTGCCTCACAGCATCAGGGAACTGAGTTCGATTTCCTCTGGGTGTTCTAGTTTCCTGTCACAGTTCAAAGTTGTGCAGGTTAGGTGAACTGGCCATGCTGAATTGCCGATTGTGTTCAGGGATGTTGATGTTTGGTGCAATAGTCAAGGGTCTATGTGTAGTATTTGGGTGGAGAATGGGATAGATTCGCATACTCTTTGGAGGGTCAGTATAGACCTGTTTGGCTGAAGGGCCTGTTTTCACACTGTAGGGATTCTAAGAAAATGCAGGCTGCTGCAATGTTCTAATGAAGCACAACCCACGCTCGAGTAACAGCTCACTTTACACTTTGGTACGTTACAGTCTGTAGGAATTAATATTGAATTCCATAAATTCACAGCCTGAACCCATTATGGCTGTTCTCCATTTTCCGTACACGCTCCCTCCTGTGCTCCCTAAGTTCGTGTCTTGTTTGTGTTCCATTCAACAGAGAAAATCAATTTCTAATATTTACATATTAATTTACACACATTATAGACCTGTGTCTCTTTCGCCACAATTTCAAGCCCATTTGTCTTTCACACTGGGCCTCCAAACACTCTTTCCCACCTCTGCCAAGATAATAAAGCGCTCACTTTCCTATCCTTTACACGTCTGAAGAAGATTTACACTGGACATGAAACATTAACATTGTTTCTCTGTCTCTGCAGATGTTGCCAGACCCCTGAGTTCCTTCAAAAATGAAAAGTTACAGAACACATTTTCAATATAGCGAAGGTCATTGGATACAGGAAATCTGAAACAAAAACAAAAATTGTTGGACTTACTGGGTGCTTTGAGGGACAGTCACAGAACCCGAAAGATGAACTCTGCTTTCACTCCACAGATGCTGTCAGACTGGTCAGTGTCTTCAGCACTTTCTGGTTTTGAATAAGTTTCAAACATGTGTGTCAAAGCTGCTCATACGCCCTGACCAACATGGATCGCCATACATTGGGAAGTGAATGATAATACAAGGTATACAAATTCATTTGTTCTGAAACTACATAAGGCTGTCATCACCGACACTCCAGAGCTCTTAACCATGGTCATGGAGAGAAACAGCGGGAAACACATTCGCTTTAAACAGAAGATGGCATTACTGGAGGGGAAAATATTCAGGTGAAAACGTTAAATGCTTTTGAGGAATGCGACTATTGGAGGCATGGCATCATGAAGACACCCAAACAGGATGAGAATTTTTAAAAAAGGAAGTGTTCCCACATGAGAAACTGGGATAGAGCACTGTGTACAGAGGAGGAGGACGACCGTGTCCCCATGCGAATGAGGACAGGCAGCAGAATTGTATTGTAGATAATGCATCTCAAACTGGGCATTCATGTGATGCTGCAAATCATAGCAGCTGTCATAGCAGCAGCAGCAGCAGAGTTATATTCAACCACAGTATAATGTCTCAGTCTACCATTAACATGAAATCGACCTCCGGTTCAGTGATGAGTGTGGGTGAACATGCCACGATCAGAACTGTGTGTACCTAAACCTGATGACAACCCATTCAAGCGACCGCACTTACTGCTTACATTACCAAACAGCAGAACTAACATCTGATAGAGGGGGCGCCATGACCACAAGACTGTGACCACTTCTTTTAAAACAACTATGAATGACTGCTGGCCTGTCTACTCTTACTCTTATCTGTTAGAAAATGCTTGTTCCTTTTGTTAGAGACAGTTCAAGAACTTCCCTCCTATTCCCATTTTGTTTACATCTTTGAAATACTTCCTGTACCTTCCCCTGTGAGGAAAGATGTAAAACATGGGTGTAAATTATCAGTCTGCTCCCTGTAGCCAATTCTTCAGTTACACCCTCCAATTATCCTCAGTATACTTTCCTAATTAATTTCACCTAAGATCACACACTCATCTTGAACTTTTTTTATATGCTCGGAAAAGATCGTGCTGCTTGTTTTTGTATTTCTTGCCAATTTACTACATCATGTCTTTTCTCCCCTTTTCCTCGCTTTCTAGATTGATACAGTCATATAGCGCACAAACAGACCATTTGGTCCAACTTGTCCATGCTGACCAGGTTTTTCAGACTAAACTAGTCCCATCTGATTGCATTTTGTCTATATGGCTCTAAGCTTTTCCCATTCATATGTTTGTCCTAATGAGTTTTAAATGTTGGAGCTGTACTTGCACCTCCCACTCTTTCTCTGCCAGCTCATTCCACATACATACATCCCCCTCTGTGTGAAAACATTGACCCTTCGTCCATTTCAAATCTCCCCTCTTTCACCTTAAACCTCTGCCTTCTATGGTTGAACACCCCCATCCCGTGGGAAAGACCTTGGCTGGTCACTCTATTCATACCTCTCATGATTTTATAAACTTCTACAATGTCACCCCTCAACCTCCTACATTCTATCTGACACTAACTTTACGAACAAGCATTTCAAGATAAAGCACTGCAAATTTGAAACAGTATTCATATGACAAGTAAATAACATTCAGCCCAAGCTTCATACTGTGATTTATTTTTCTCCATGTTATAATACTAAGGCAGCAGGAAACTGTTACGAGTACCAATAAGAGTTCAAACACCTGAATTGCTTTGTCCAAATGGGGTGATAATCTCTACAGTGAAAGCGCATCACTGGCCTGAACCATATAAGAATGGGAATTCTTGTACCACACGGTCAGCGTGCAGTTGCCTTTAGCAGAGTGAGGTGAAGGCTGAGTATACTTTTGAAATTTGGATCACAGTGAGAATTCAGTGTAAAGGGGGACAGGTCTTTTCAATAAGGTTTACTCAATAAAGGAAACTTTCCGGAGTGAGATGTGAGTGGGAGGTGTAAAACAGCATGAATGGAGAGGTCGAGCCACACTGAGACCAGAGGCAAAGTGGCAGCACAAAACGCAGCTTGATACTACTGCAGAGTAGGTAGACTTGAACAAAGAGTTTGAGGTGGAGTGGGGAGGGACCATAATGAAAGAGAATGTACTCTGTAATTTGAGAGGGAGAACCTGGAATCAGGAAGGGGACACCAGCAGGGAAGAAGATGGAGCAGCAATGGCAGCAGTTTCTGGGGGGAATTCAGGAAGCACAGCTGAAATTCATACCCAGCATCTGCTTCTGGTCCCTGAAATAAAAATCCATATCTGGCCCTCCACTCATGCTTATGCATAGTATCCTTGAGAGCCTTTGTCAACCATGGGTGGTTCACCTTCTTATCGAGTTCATCTTTTTGAACAGAAACAATAATAACTGAGCGGTTTGGGATATCTGCTTGAAAGTCTGCTCACGTATACTCACTGGCCTTCCTCTGGGTCTATTTTCACATTCCGCTTCAGACCAGATGTGAGGCAGAAATCCTCAAATTAGATGCCTGGTTCTTTTTAATCATTCAGAAGGAACTTCTGCCTGTGGCTGAGCACAAGATCAGCGGAGGCTGACTCCATTCTTCAAGTTTCTCCATCTCTGTTATTTCTGTTTGATGATGCCACATTTCTGTGAGCTGTGTCTAACGTGACCTCCTTTTCCATCAAACCAGAAATCCCCGAATTCTGGTGGACAGGGCCTTCAGCAATGACTGTCCCATCTCCCACAGTGTTGCCCTCAATCCGTCCCCTCCACCTCAGAACAATGATAGATTCCTCCTTGTCCACATTTCCGCCTGCACGAGAATCCACATTCACATATTCATCCTACACCATTTCCACCATCTCCAGCAGGACAGCATCATCAAACACATCTTCCCCTCCCGCCCACTGTCAGTATTTCACAGCGACCGTTCCCTCTGTGTCACCGTCCATCACCCCGAACGTTTCCCCACTCCACCATCGCACCTTCCCATGCAATTACAGAAGCTGCAACACTTGTCAATTCATCTGTTCCCTCCTCACTGTCCAAGGCCCCAAACATCGCTTCCAGGTGAAGCAGCATTTCACTTGTAAACTTTCAATCTGATCTACTGTCATTGCTGCTCATAATGCAGTCTCTTTATATTGGCGAGACCAAATAGAGATTGCTTTGAGGAACACACCCACTCTGTCTGTAGAAATAACCCTGACCTTTTCATTGCTTCCCATTTCAATAACTTACCTTGCTCTCATGCTAACATTTCAGCCCTGGGCTGTTGCAATGTTCCAAGGCAGCACAACCCAAGCTCGAGTACAACTTACTTTACACTTTCGTACGTTACAGCTTTTAGAAGTTAATGTACAATTTCATAATTTCACAGTCTGACCCCATTATAACTGTTCTTCAATTTCCGTACTACCTCCCTCCTGGCCTCCCTATGACCTTGTGTGGTTGGATCTTCTTTATCTTCCAATCAATAGAGAGAACCCCTTTTCCCTATTCACATCTTAATTTAAAGCTATTTCACATGGTCTTCTCGTTCACCACTACTAAAAGCATGTTTATCTTTTGCCACACCTACTTTTACCTGTCAACCCACTCCCCATATCTGTCAAGGGATTATAAAGCTCATTTTCCAATCCTTTATCAGTTCTGAAGAAGGGTCATACAGGACTTGAAACGCTAACTCTGTTTCTCTGTCTCTGCATATGATACCAGACCTGTTGAGTTTCTCTAGAAATGAATAGGCTCAGAACAAGGTTTCAATTAAACAAATAACTGTGGAGACTGGAAATGAAAATGCAAAAATTGCTGGAGAAAATGGGAGCTTTGTAGAATGATCACTGGTCCTGAAAGATTAACTCTGCTTTCACTGCACAAGATGCTGCCAGACCTGCTGAGTGTCATCACCAATTTCTGTTTTTGAACAAGTTCCATAGACGTGTGTTAAAGCTGCTCAAATGCTCTGTCTCACACGGAATGCACTGGGATGTAACCGATAATGGAAGGTGCACAAATTCCTTGATCTGAAACTACATAAAGCTGGCATCACTGACACTGCAGAGCTCTTAATCTTGGTCAGGGAGAGAAACAGAGGGGAACACATTCACATCAAACTCAGAAGATGGCACTGGGGGAATGGAAAAGATTCGGATGCGTATGTTAAGGGGTTTGAGTAAAGTAACAAATTGGAGGCGTGACACCAGAAACAGACCCTCAGAACAACGGGAATAGGAAAAAGGAAGTGTTATCACATCAGAAACCAGATTAAGATATGGGTCCTAGTGTGAACTGAGGGATAGTCAGTAGAATTGAATTGAACATACTGGAGCTCAAAATGGGCATTTGTGTGGTGCGTTAGAATCACGGCAGCAGCAGATTTGAATTCACCTACAATCTAACATTTTCCCCAGGATAATCCCTCAGCCTACCATTACCATAAAGCTGATCTATGGTTCAGCGACAAGTGTGGGTGAATACGATTGGGTCGGAACCATGTGTACCTAAACCTGATGACAATCCATTAAAGCTACCGCACATGTGACATGAACAAACAGCTTAACACAGAAGATACGACAAAGGCAATGGGCCCAGACACCATTCCTGCAATCGGTCTGAAGACTTGTGCTGCACAACAAGCCGTGTCCCTGGGGAAGCTGTTTCATTGCAGCTCCATCTCTGTCATCTCCCAGGCAATGTGGAAAATAACTCAGCTAAATCCAATCCCATAACAAGGGAATAACTACAGCCTGACCATTTACCTCGCCCTGAGTCCCATCGCAATAGTCACATTGGTGGGAGTTCTTTCTGGCAGATCTGTCAAGCAGCACCGACATAACCTGCTCAGTGTGGTTTCACATAGGTCCCCATGTGGAGATGGTGATGTTGTGGAAATATCATCTGATTACTAATCCAGACCAGGCTAATGCTCTGGCAGCCGGTGGAAGTTATAATTAATAAAATATCGAGATTTAAAACCTAGAGTCATTAACAGTGACCTTGAAGCCAATGTCGATTGTAAACGCCAATTTCCTTCCTCAATGTCCTTTCAGGAAGTGAATCTCCCATGCTTTCCTGGTCTGGCCTAAAAGTGACTCCAGATACACAGACATGTGATAAACTCTTCAATGGTCTCGGAAACGGCCAAGCAAGACACTCTATTGTGTCAAACTGCTCCGAGATCTTAAAGGATAAAACCGTACAAATCACCTGGCACCAGCCTCAGTATTGGAACGGGAAACACTATCCTATTGACCTTGCAGAGACCACCTTCCTAACATCTGTGAGCTGCTGGCAACATTTACAGAGCTTTTCCATAGACTGCACAGAAACTTCGGGGAAGGAGTAGGTCATTCAACACACTGAGCATCCTCCATTCTAGTTCATGGTGAAAATCTCCTCAATTCAGTTTTCCCCACACAGTGTTCGTATCCTTTAGTATGGTTAATCATCGGAACATATAAAATAGAATCTACTGTATTCGCCTTGGTCCATCAATTTTGATCCTCCATTCGATATACAGGCAGTTATCCAATAAAGGTGTGTTTATTAAACGCAATTTCGCTGCAACACAATTAGTGAATTGAACACCTTTCTTTATACGGTGTGCTCCCGTTCACTGTTATGGGAGTCCGTCTCTGGCACCAACTGAACAGCAAACCCCAGCCTCAGGATCCCTCTGTCTGCCAAATGCACCCTCAGTGTGTTCAGATAAAGCAGGTCTGTAATCCGCTCTGCAAGCCTTGAAACTGTGCCTGAATGTGGGATTTGTGGTCTACATTTAGAAGGAACTTTATTTCAAAACGGGACTGGAATATTTTGGAGAGAACTGGAATTCTGCATCACGTGGTCAGTCAGCCCACGCAATTTCTGGGGAAGATCTTGGTGAAAGATACAGTGCTGTAGTCAGTGGATGTAGTGTTAAAGTGTGACATTTACTGCACTAACTCCTTACAATACACAGTTTAAATATTTATGTAGCCTGTGCTATTGTTTGTGTTAGGCTGACTATTATTTTTGTTTTGATTTTTCCTGGTAATTTTGGGGGTTTGCACGGAAGCCTCTTTTTCCCATTGGCCCCATTATTGATATTGCACCGTTTTCTATAATACGGTTTTCCACAGGAACACCACTGCCACATTATTGGATAACTGCCTGTAAGTATTGCTGACTCTATATCTCCACACCAAACTCCTGCACTCTCCCCATCCCTTCTGTGTCTTGAAATCCTTATTTATATTCAGTACTTTAGCTTTCACAGCCTGATCAGGGAAATAATTCCCCAAGTTCACCAGTCCCTGAGTGCAGACATTTAGTCTCATCTCAACGCAATTTGGCCTGGCTGTACCCAACACTGTGAGCCCATGGTTTGGACATCCCACCCAGGGAAATTATCATCCCTGCCTCCAATCTGTCTCGCCATGTCAGAGTTTTATGTAGTTCACTCACTCTCCTAAACCTCATGGAATACAGGCACAGTCGTCCCAAACTCTTCTCCCACAACAAGCCTGTCATCCCAGAGACCAGTCTGGTCATCCTTCGCTGCTCTCCTGCAATGTCAGGTTTGTCTGTTATTAGGTAAGGAGACCAATACTGCATACAATACTGCACAATGTTCGAGGTGGGTTTTACTAAGGCCCTGTACAGCTGCAGTGAGACACCCTTACTCCTGGACTCAAAACATCCTGAAGGTCAGCACACCATTCATTTTAAACAAAATAGTGTATTCCCGTGACAGCTGAGCCTGCTCTGACCTGAGTGGGAACCTTACAACAGGCTGGTAATGTGTGGCTGCTGCTGTACAGGGTCTTAGTGAGATCACATCTGGAGTAATGTGTACAGATTTAATCTCCTCACTAAGAAAGGGTATTGGTATTAACTCAGATATTATTCCCTCAACTGATTTCTGCAATGAAAGTGTTAATCATAGAATCCCTACAGTGTGGAAGCAGACCATTTAACCTATCGACTCCACACTGATCCTCCGAAGGCCATCCCATACAAACCCCACTCTCCAACCCCCATCTCAACCCAATATCTGCAACCTAGCATTTTCCATGACTAAGGCACCTAACTGGCACATCTTGGGACCGTGGGAGGAAACTGCAGTCCACGACAGAAACCCTTGCAAGCACAGGGATAATGTGCAAACTCCACACAATCAGTGACCCGGGACTGAAACTGAACCTGATCTCTGGTGCTGGGAGGCAGCAGTGCTAACCACTGAGCTACCCACTGTGGACAATGCAACCTGCCTGCTCAATTCAACACTCGAAATGTGGCATAACAGCAGGGAGGTTCCATAAGTCCCCAACATTGTCATTGTGCAACAGGATGAGGACAATGATATCTTAAGCAGCTTGGTCAGGAACAGGCGCAGGACATGCAAGACATCGAAGCTATAGTGTAGGAACACCAGGAGGACATTCAGCCCATCGTGTGTGTAAATCAGGAACAGAATGAGTCCAATCAGTCACCCATGCCCCTCACACAATAATTGGAGCCGATCTTTTACAGTCTCGTGCCTATTTCACAGGAATTGAAACGGACTGTCGAGGTTATGGAAAGGGAAGAACTTCGAATAACCAACTTCAATCGGGAATGAAAAGTTATGAGCAAATTATTGAAGGCAAATTGTTTGAATCTGTTATTAAGGAATTAACAACAGGAGACTTTGAAAGTCAAAACACAACCCATCAAAGTCGACATGGTTGTATTAAGGATAAATCATGTTTGAATGATTTTCCGAACTTTTTAAACTTAAAACGTGTGACAAACAAGTTGAATATCGGGGATCTGAAAGATGTATTATATCTGGACTTCAAGAAGGCAATGCTTGATGCAAGATTAATATGCAAGAGAAGAGCACATGAGTTAGGACAATTTATTTGCTTGGAGTGAAAATTGGCTAACTAATAAAAAACCATGGTGTGGAGGTGCTAGCTTTGGACTGCGTTGAGTTAGGTCAATAATCATATGGCACCAGTTTATAGTCTGACGGGTTAATTTGAAAACACAAGCTTTCATTGTCCTGCTCCGTCGTCAGGTCTGAGAGAGAGAAGACCTTAGGCACAAAATTTATAAGGAAAAGATGAAAGAGTTGTACAACACATGCACATGAATTGATCACATCTAAGATGGCTGCTAAATCTTTAATTGGTTAGAATGGAGATACAGATTTTGATTGATGAATATTCAAACCCAGAGTTCCTTTCAAGTCCTGCCTGGAGATACCTTCAGGAATTATCGATATAAAGGAGGGGACCCCTCCAGTCTGACATCGTATTTTAGGCATGCGGTCTTGTTTGGGGTCTGTATGTGTCTTCACCTGGAATCAGACTGGGTTTATTTCCAAAGTTGGAGTTAATAAAATATCGTATTGACTGACTCCCTACAAATTGTATTTTTGTTGAGAAAATATAATGCATCTGTAAATACAAACCGGCAAATGTAAATTCGTCTTACAGATTAGATGTCTGTGTGTGTGTGTGTGTGTGTGTGTGTGCGTGTGTGTGTGTGTGTGTGCGCGCGCGCGTGGGTGTGTGTGATTGAAAACAAGGTGGAGTGTCTGTGGGAAGGAGAGAGAGTGTGTGTGTTTGTGAGAGAGTGAGGGGGAGTATGTGTGTCTTTGGGAGGGAGAGAGAGGGTATGCATGCGTGTGAGAGAGGGGAGAGTGTGTGTGTGTGCATGTGAGAGGGGGGAATGTGTTTGTGCGTGGGAAGGAGACGGTGAATTTGCATGGGTGTATTTAAAGGGGAGAGGGAAAGGATGTGTGTATCCTCGTTAAAACATAGCAGATTTGGCAGATGCCTTTCCCCACAAACACTCTGTGGTTTCAGAGCTCCCCCTCTCTGCAGCCTCTGCTCCATTTGTTGTTCATGTTGCAGACCCAGATGCTGTAACTACACTCTCCATGCTCCATCCAGAGTTGGTTCACCAAAACCTCAGGTCTTCCTGATTGTCTAAGGCAGCTCTAAGCACAACCTCAAGTAAACCATCTCCATCCTCTCCACTAACCTTTCCATGACAGGAGCTAGTCAGATGTCCCTCAGCTCCTGTTCCTTGACAATAATACTCGAGGGGTTTCCTCATGTTATGGTCTGCACAATCAACTGAGACGGACAAACACAGGCCTTCAGAGGTCAGGCACAGACCAAGTTTCAAAGACGTGTCTCAAAGTTGCTGGAACCTCCTTTCCAACTTGGAGCAACAGCCCACCACATACCATTTCATTTTTTCTGAGCTTCACAATTCTAGCACTCGATACACTCGGGAGTGAAAAAACAACACCAGGGAAAGGTACAGAAAAACAAACAATTAATTAACTGATAACATGTTGTGGAAATATGGATGAGGAGACAGGGGAGTGGGAGTAACTGGAGAAGTGAGACAATGGTTGGTCCAATCACAAGAATGGGAGCATTCAATAAAATTATTGCCAGATCAGTTGAAAAGGTTAGTTACAACAAATTGTGAATATGCCTCACAGAACCATCCCAGACACCATAAACTGGGACAAGGTACGAGCCAAAATGGAGATCTGTGCAGACCATGCTAGTGGACTACTCTATAAACAGGACTACCTGCCCAGCATGGGGACCATTGCAAACCTTTGCCAGTATATTGCTACTATACTTGGACTACAGAAATGCCTTGCACGGGAAGATGCGTAACCCATGCAGTAGGTAATAGTAAATGGACTCCCACAAATGTATGGCTCTGTATCTCCACTGCTGAAATATAAGATAAGAGATTGTGTGTGTGTGTGTGTGTGTGTGTGTGTGTGTGCGTGTGTGTGTGTGTGTGTGTGTGTGTCTGTGTCTGTGTGTGTGTGTGTGTGTGTGTGTGTGTGTGTTGGTGGCAGTAGATATGAAAATTGTTATTTGAGAGAGAATAGACATAGAGGTAATCAGTTTAGATGTGAACAACTGACAGGGTTTTGTGCCATTAACAGTGGGAGACTGAGGTGTTATAGACAGAGGTGACGATGTGCTTGTGAATACTAAAGTAAAGGCATTGCCAGACCCAACAACAATATAAGCAATCCGTACAGGAATGATGGGATTTTGGTCTGCCTTTCGATACAAGCCATGGAATACCGAGTCAGATTTGGTTAAGCAACAGCAGATTATTGGCTTTATTAAGGTTGTGTTTCATAGCTGAAGGTTCAAACAGCAGATGGCATGGACCAGTGAAATATATTCTGCAGTGGACAATAGTTAAAATTATGAATTGTCAGGATATGGTGTCAGTAATCAGCTTGTGGCCAAAGGGGTCACCATAGTTGTGACTCGTCTGTTTCAGACTCAGTTATTGGCCAGGGATGAGATGGAGGAGAGGAAGGAAATGGAGATTGCATCCAGAAGAGAAGACAGTGACCTCCAAGCTTTCAATATTTAAGTAGCAAGGGCAGTGGTGCAATGAATCCTGGTTCATACCTGAAAGTGAGTAGGTCAACCAACAAGGCCCAGTGCCAGAACGAAAGAAGGAGAGAAAGAATGAACAAGTTCATTGTTGTTTGTTGTGGTTTGGAGCGTGAATACTTACAGAGTACAGTAAATGAAAAGAACAGTAATACAGTCGCACATGGTTAATGCAAATAATATATCGACAGTGAAACTTACCAGGGACACCAACAATAGCCAGGATTGGATAATAAAAAAATTGAATAATGTAAAGTGCATATTTGATCCGCGATTTTAACAGCCAAGAATATGTAGAAAGAATCCAAATATAAGAGGATAAACTCCTGTCCATTGTTGGAACATTCCAGTCTATTGTTCTCAGATTCTGATCCACTGTAGGAACTGTCCAATCTAATGTTCTCAGTTTCTGATCTCTCCCTCTCTCTGGAGGAGCCGATCCCTGTTAATTCTATCGGTCGTGCTCCCGCCCATATTATGGGATAACATATTGAATGGAGCCCTTTTATGATTAAAATATGGAAACTCTCCACGAGGATAATTAGAATCCATGGAGACTGACATTAGTCACAGTCACCAAACAAACAGGTTCAGTTAACCAGTTCCTTGCATCATTTTACATAACACAATAAAAGGGAACATTTACTCGGTTTGGATGGAATGAATGAGAGTTGCTGAGGGATAGGTCATAAATATTTCAATCTTTTTAAATCTGTCTTCCCTATATATGGGAGTATTGTCGGAACACTGCACTCTTGTATATGATTCACCCTGTTTATAAAAGGAGACAGGAATAAATTAACAGACGAGCTGCATAAAATGTTTGGTGGAGACGTTTCTAGATACCTTTGTGTAATGCTGCTCCAAGTTTGAAATTCCCTGTTATCAAGTCCTTTCTTAACCTTGTGACATCATTCAGAGCATTCAAATTGCTGCTCAGGAACAGGGAGAAACAGGAGGTAGTCCCGAGGACGTTATCATGAAGTGTACATGTCCTGCCCTGATTTGCATTTCAAAAATGCAGCACCTCCCATTTATCTCGATTAAAAACCACCTTCCCATTGTCAGCCCATCTGCCCATCTGATCAAGCTTCCATTGTCTCTTGAGGTAAACCTTCTTTGCTGTCCACTGCACCATCATTTTTGGTTTCATCTGCAAACTTAGCAACTATTGCTGCAATGTTCACATCCAAATGATTTCTGTGAATAGTAAAAAGCAGTGGAGCCAGCACCAACCCTTGTAGCACACCAATGGTCACAACCCTCCTTTTCGAAAAACAATCCTTCACCACCACCCTCTGTCTCCTGCCTTCGGGCTAATTCTGCATACATATGGCTAGTTCTCCCTGTATTCCACATGAACTAAACTTGTTTACCAATCTACCATGCAGGAAGTTGGCAAATGCCTTACTGAAGTCCATACCAACAATACACACCTCTGCCTCAATGAATCCTCTTAGTCACTTCTTCAAACATACTTAGTCAATTTAGTGAGACACGACTTTCCATGCTTCGATCCATGTGGCCTATCACTTATCAGTCCTTGCTTTTCAAAATCCATGCAAAGCTTGTGCCTCATAATCCTTACCAACAACTTTACCTCCACTGAAGTCAGGCTCACTAGCATTTCCTTACCATCCTTCTTAAATGTTGTCAATAATCGCACCAAGTTCGCAAGCCTCCTGTCTTCCAGTACCTCATCTGTGACAATTGACGATACAAATATCTCAGCAAGGGGCCCAGCAATCACTTCACTCGCTTCCCACAGAGTTCTCGGGTACGTCTGATCAGGTCCTGAAGATTTTCCCACCTTTACGGGTTTACGAACTACAGCATCTCCTTCTCTGTAATACAGGCACTTTCCAACATGTCACGGTTTATTTCCAAAGTTCTTTAGCTTGCATATCCTTCTGCACAGCCAATACTGATGCAACTATGGTGACCCCTTTGGCCACAAGCTGATTACTGACACCATATCCTGACAATTCATAATTTTAACTATTGTCCACTGCAGGATATATCGCCTCCATCTCCTGCGGTTTTGCACATCGGCAACCTTGCTGATCTTTAAGTGGCCCAAAACTCTCCTGAGTTACTCTTTTGTCCTTAATGTATGTGTGGAGTCCCTTTGGATTCTCCTTAACCCTATTTGCCAGAACTATCTCATGTCCCCTTTATGGCCTCCGGATTTCCCTCTTATGTATTCTCCTAATGGCTTTAGACCCTTCTTGACAGTCACTTTAAATCTGGAATTAAGAGCCAAATGACGATAGTGAATACATTTTCGATTTTTGGAAAAGCCCATCACGTTCGCTGATGGCCTTGAAGGAAGCAACCTGCTTCCTTACCAGGCCTGGGTTACATGTGACTCCAGACCGACAACCATGTGTGTGACTCGTAACTGGATTAGTGGTACTGGAAGATCACAGCAATTCAGGCAGCATCCGAGGAGCAGTAAAATCGACGTTTCGGGCAAAAGTCCTTGATCAGGAATGAAGTCAGAGAGCTTGAAGTGTAGAGAGATAAGCTAGAGGAGGGTGCAGGTGGGGGGAAAGTAGCATAGAGGACAATAGGTGAGTGGTGGAGGGGATGAAGGTGACAGGTCGGGGGCGGGAGGAGGGTGGAGTGGATAGGTGGAAAAGAAGATAGGAAGATAGGACAAGTCAGGACAAGTCACGGGGTCAGTGCTGAGCTTGAAGTTTGGAACTAGGGTGAGGTGGGGGAAGGGGAAATGAGGAAACTGTTGAAGTCCACATTGATGCCCAGTAGTTGAAGTATTCCAAGGTGGAAGATGAGGCTTTCTTCCTCCAGGCGACTGGTGATGAGGGAGCGGCAGTGACGGAGGCCCAGGACCTCCATGTCCTCGGCAGAGTGGGAGGGAGAGTTGAAATGTGACTCGTAACTGCCCGCTGGGCAATTAGTAATGGGTAATGAATGCAGGTCCAACCAGTGATACCCTCAACCCGTGAATGAGGACTGAAAAAAAACTTGACTCCTGCTCTCCCTACCTGACATATGCTTCCCTCTTATCGGTGACCAGACACTCAATTCCTCCCGTCCTCCAGCATTCCTTACACCTACCAGCCTTACCCTTCACCCTAACAGGGGCAGACTGTCTCTGTGATATTTACATCTCCTTTTTGAAGGATTCCCTCTTCCCAGCTGGCCCCGTAAGTGCGAATATCTGTTCCAATCCAGTTTGGAAGTTCTTGCTAATATCATCAAAATTGGCCTTCTTCCATGTTAGAGCGTTACCTTTTAGACCCAGTTCATTCTTTTCCATCTATATTTTAAAACTAATAGAATTATGATTATGTGTCCCAAAGTGCTTCCCCACTGATAGCTCAGTCTCCTGCCCTGCGATATTTCCCAAGGGGAAGGTGACGTTGAGCTCCTTCTCTGTGATGGAGAGCATTGGTCAAGCAGCTGCAGCGTTATAACTGGGATTGGGCTCAGCAGTGTCTTCGTCTCATTGGGCTGGATCTAACCATAATTTATCTCAGTGCCATTTTCATTGAGTGTGACAGAGGGATTGTCTGCACAAGGTCGAGCTAATTTCCTAGTGCTACCTTATCGAACACACCTCATTAACTACCTACCCCACCCCATGGTGTCCCTCTCATTCAATGCCAGCCCTATTCTCCCACCCATCACGGCTGGAGGTACTCACTATCGCACTGATGCCCCTGGGTATTCCGTGATCACTGGTACTGGTGCCATCTTTAAAAGGCCAATGGGCACACAGTTGAGCTTTTTTGATGTCAGAGATGGTTTGTACAGTTTACCCCGAGCATGGCAGATAAGGGGCAATTACACCACAGTTTGCCGAAGGGGGGACGGAGGTCCTCGTGGATGGGGTAGAACAGAGGGGGACCATTCTCTTCACAGAAAGGGTCAAACTATCAGACTCACAGAGCATGGTCTGAGCTCCCCACCCAGCTCAGTGCAGTATCTGCGGTGTGAAGAAATGTATAGCAATACAGGACAAGCATCAATAACCGTCCCTGCTCTGTCAGGATAAGTGTCACCGTATTCTCTCTGCTCCCTCACACTCACTGTATATCTGTTACAGCAGCGATCCAGAAAAACGTTCATGCTCCACAGCTCTCACTACTGCTTGCAGCTTCTACCCTCTCTCTCTCTCTCTCTCCATTATTTCCCACCCCCCATACACACACCGATAACATTAAATGGATACAACACTGTGGACTGACTCCCTCCAGACAACTCACCATATCTCCCCCCACCTACATTAACAGCAGGGGTACCCACTCCCTCCCTCCCTACCTACCTTTCTCCCATTCCAGGAGAAACAGCCTGGAATAGGACAGAAAGGGCCAAGCCAGGTGGTGGAGTGCCCGATATCCGTTCCCTCAACCCCCTCCCCCCGCCATGTGGAGAGGACCCTGGTATGCGCCAGAAAGGACTGGGACGCCTCGTGTGGAAATTCTGAAACATCCACGTCCCACGGATCGAGTACGGAGTAATGTTCAGTGAAGGGCAATTCTCACTTTAAACCCACTGGCAGCTCCATTTCCCGCCGGCACAACTTAGAAGCCGTGGCCCTGATACCATCTTCCTTTTATGTCGAGCTGGTACAAATGGAATCCCCACGGTCTCGGTGGGCAGGAGGGTGGGCTCACAACACATCGTCACCACCACCTCCCAGGAAGGAAGCATGGAGATTCCCTCCTACACCTCCCCCTGTAAACAGCTCAGATACTGAAACTAATCTGTGAGATTTACTGCTTTCCCCAGTTGTCCTGGCATCTGCAATAATCTGTTCTCATATACACCCTGGGCCATCTGTTCCTGCACCTCCTTTATAACGGTACAACCTGTTTTATATTGTCTTTCAATGTCCTTCCTACTAAAGAGCACCACCTCATTGCGCTGCATTGATCCTCATCTGCCATACACCTGAAGACTACACCAATTTATAACTTTCCAGTTGGAGTTCCATACCGTCCTCAACAAACTTCACAATTCTTTTAGGTTTGGTATCTGAAAATATTGAAATTGTCCGACAGTCAGATTCCACCCAAAAATACTGACACACACCAGACAGAGGGAGTGAAATGTTGACACAAGCTCCATGTCTGTATTACTGTCAATGCATAGTGAGTGCCTCTATGTGTCTGTATTCGTGTGTGTGTCTGTGTGGGGCGGGTCTGGCAGTCTCTGTGGTGTTTAAAGTGATGTAATATCCCCCGACATGAATGCTGAGTAAGGATCACTCATTGTAAAATGTCAACTTTCATTTTTGTCCAAAGATGCTTCCAGAGCTGTGGAGATTTCTGTTGTTGTCAATCTCTGTTGCACCCCCACCCCGATCCCCCACCCCCCATGCCACTGTAATCGTGATGCTGAAGTGTGTAAACGATCAGGGATTCAGTCTGGGAGGGAGAGACGGAGGGCAGCAGTTCACAGCACAATCCAACCTGAATTTTGATTGCACCAAACACACACACACACACACACACACACACACACACACACACACACGCATACACGCGCGGGTGAACATACACACATGCACATGCACACACTCGGTTGGTTTGGAGAGGATTGTCATTGACCTTAGGCCCGCAGAGTGGAACATGTTCGTGTGGAGAAATGTCTGCGCTCCTTCTGCAATGTGGAAATGGTTTTTCACTGGGTAGTATTTCCAATGCACAGTATACACATTAAAGCATAATTCCATTGCAATTATATCCAAGCAATTCCGAGTGAGCCACTTTCCAAGGCGATGAGATTAATTTTAATGCACTTTCTTTAACTTGGAAGTATTGATGTTTTACTCTGACAAGTAACCTTACATGTGAGAAAGGATTGAAAAGACCTAAACCAGACCAGAAGAGTGTGGGCTTGTATCATTTTAAAGAAAAGTGAGAAAGGGAGAGGAAGTGAGAGTGATTTTGATCCCGTTTCAGTGATTCACGCCAAAAACAAGAAGAGATCCCATTGCACAGAGATGCAGAGACAGAGATCCACACACTAATGCAGGAACACATGTAACAAGCACAGAGAGATAGACATGCAAACAGAGGTTAACAGAGACATATGTAGACACACAGGAATAGACAAACACGAACAGAAATATGCAGATACATACTTGGACATACAAACACACACAAACTTATCGAGTTATACACGGTATTTGCAAACAGGCCTATTGGCTCATACAGTCCATGCTGACCACAATCCCAAGCTAAATTATTCCCACCTGCCTGCGCTGGGCCCAGATTTGTCCAAGTGTTCTCTTATTCATGTACTTAACCAAATGCATTTTAAATAAACTTTAAATAACTTTACCCAATATCCATCACTTCCTCAGGAAGTTCATTCCCTCCACGAACCAAATGCTGTCTAAAAAAAGAATCACCTCACAGGTCCTGATCAGGTGGACCCAATAAATTTGTAGGAAGCTAAGATTGCTGGGTCCGTTGCTGAGATGTGGTTTTCATCAATAGCCACAGGTGAAATGCTGGAAGTCATGGGTTTGAGTAAAGGTTTGCAATTAAACAAAATAGAAAGAAAAAGCGATGAACTATAGATTGGGGATCCTGACATCAGCGGTGGGCACAGTGTTGGAGGGAATCATGAGCTACAGGATTTACATGCATTTGGAAAGGCAAGGACTGATTCAGGACAGGCAAAAGTGAGGATGGTGATGGTGGAGATCAGTGTCTAGATGAGAGTGGTAGTGGAAATGCACAGCATCTGAGGAGCAGGAAAATCGACGTTCTGTGCAAAAGCCCTTTGTCTGGAGAGTGAAATGGGGTTGTGCGTGGATAATCATGTCTCACTAATTTGATTTTTTTTGTTGAGAAGTAAGTGAGAGGATTGATGACGGCAGATCGCTGGATGTGATCTATATGGACTTCAGTTCAGCATTTGACATTGTTCCCCATGGAGACTGGTTAGCAAGGTTAGATCATATGGAATACAGGGAGAATTAGCCAGTTGGATAGAGAACTGGTTCAAAGGTAGAGGACAGAGGGTGGTGGTGGAGGGTTTCTTTGCAGACTGGAGGCCTGTGACCATTAGAGTGCTACACGGATCGGTGCTGGGTCCATTACTTTTCGTCATTAATATAAATGATTATGATATGAACATAGGACAGTTAGTAAGTCTGCAAGTGACACAAAAATTGGAGGTGCAGTGGCCAGCAAAGAATGTTATCTCAGATTACGACGGGATCTTAATCAGATGGGTCAATGGGCCGAGGAGTGGCAGACAGAGTTTAATTTAGATAAATGTGAGATGCTGCATATTGGAAAGGCATATCTGGGCAGGACTTGTAAACTTAATGGTAAAATCCGGGGGAGTGTTGCTGAACAAAATGATCTCAGAGTACAGGTTTATAGTTCCTTGAAAGTGGATTTGCAGGTAGATAGGACAGGGAAGAAAATATTTGATATGTTATTGGTCAGTGCATTGTGTATATGCGTTAGGAGACTGGATTGCGACTGTACAGGATATTGGTTAGGCCACTTTTGAAATACTGTGTGCCCTTCTGATCTCCCTGCTCTTAGGAAGCATGTTGTCAAACTTGAAAAGGTCCAAGAAGAGTTTACGCTGAGATTGCCATGGTTGGAGGTTTTGAGTTACAGGGAGAGGCTGGATAGGCTAAGCCTGTTTTCCCTGGAGAATCAGAGGATGAAGGTTGATATTAGCGGTTAGTAAAATCATGGTTGCAACGGATAGCGTGAATAGCCAAGGTCTTTTCCCTAGGGTAGTGGAGAAAAAGATACTAGATGGCAAAGGTTTAATATGGGATGGGAAAGACATAAATGAGTTCGAATGGGCAACATCTTCATGTAGAGGATGGTCCGTGTGTAATGAGCCTCCAGAGGAAGGTATTGAGGCTGGCACAATTACAACATTTAATAGGCATCTGGATGGACAGATGAATGGGAAGGGTTTAGATGGAAATTGACCAAATGCCAGTAAATGGGAAGAGAATAATTTTGGCTATCTGGTTGACATGGACACGTTGGACCAAAGGGTCTGTTTCCATGCTATGCAGCTCTATGAAGCTATGTCTTTTAAGAAACTTCCTCTCTTATATTAAAACAATCCCTCACTCAAAGGAAAAGAGACCTAATATTCAACATTATCGATACCTTTCATGATATTATAAACCTGTACAAGGTTACCTCTCAGCCTCCTACCCTCCAGTAGAAAATGTCTGAGTCTGTTGATCCTGTTCAAACACTCCATTCCCAGCAACATCCTGATAAACCTCTTCTGAACTCTCCCGAGCTTGATAATATTCTCTATACAACGGGCGACCAGAACTGCACACAGTCCTCCAGGACATTCCTCACGAAAGTCTTGTGCAACCAGAACATAACGCCTCAACTCCTGTACTCAAAGGATTGTCCACTGCTATTCGTCATTTATATAAATGATTATATGTAAACATAGGAGATATAGCTAGTAAATTTGCAGATGACACCAAAATTAGAGGTGTCGTGAATAGTTAAGAAATTTACCACAGAGTAAACTGGAATCTTGATCAGATGGGCCAATGCACTGAGGAGTAGCGATGGAGATGTAATTAGATAAATGCGAGGTGCTACCTTTTGGAAAAGCAAATCAGAGCATGACTTATACACTTCATGATAAAGTCCTGGAGAGTTTTGCTCAATAAAGAGACCTTGGCGAACAGGTTCATATTTCCTTGAAAGTAGAGTTGTTGGTCGATAGGATAGTGAACTAGGTGTTTAATATTCATTCCTTAATTGTTCAAACCACTGAGTACAAGAGTTGGGAGGTCATTTTGTGGCTGTGCAGCACATTGGTTAGGCACTTTTGGAATACTGCGTGCAATTCTTGTCTCATTCCTATCGGAAAGATGTTGAGAAACTTGGAAGGGTTCAGAAAAGATTTGCAAGGGCTGGACGATTTGGGCTGTAGGGAGAGCAGGAAAAGGCTGGGGCTGTTTTCTCTGAGTCATTAGAGGCTCAAAGGTGAATTACAGAAGTTTATAAAATCATGAGAGGCATGCATACGGTAAAAAGATAATGTCTTTGCCCCAGGGTGGGCGAGTCCACAACTAGAGTGCACAGGTTTAGGATGAGAGGGGAAAAATTTAAAAGGGACCTCAGGGGCAATTTTTATGCATAGAGGGTTGTATGTGTATGGAATGAGTTGCCAGAGGTTGGTCAAATTAAAGTATTTAAAAGACATCTGGATGAATATATAAATACGAAGGGTTCAGAGGGATACGGGCAAGTATTGGCAAAATTGCCAAGATTATGTTCGGGTATCTGGTCGACATGGGCAAATTGCACTAGAGGGTCTATTTCCGTACAGTACATCTCTATGACTCTATGTCTTTATAATGAACGCCAACAAGTGAAACACCTTCATAACCACACTGTCTACATATGAAGCAAACTTCAAAGAATTATGCCCGAAACCCGAGGTTGCTCTGTTCTACAACACGAGCAATGACTCAACATTTAATTGTATAATTGTTTTATTATTTTGTTTTACCAAAGTACAATACCTTGAATTTATCAACATTAAGCTCTAGCTACAATTCTTTAGCCCATTAAGTGATAACACTGGGGAAGAAAGGCTGGAAAGTCATCAGTTGTCTTGTATAATTTAATGGTTTCAGGAAGAGGGAAGTCACACGTTACAGGTGGGTGTTTCAGGCCAGTAAGTATGCTCTGTCTTTGCCTCTGATGTTCAGTGTTGATATCTATTCGAGTTCCTTCACAGTGCAGAGTGTGTCTACAGGATTTCATTCCCTCATATTGCAGACTACAGATAATAGCCATTTAAACTGGAGATAATATGAAAATAATACTGGAAATAAAAGATGTTCGTAGTTTATCTCGAAGGCAGAGCACGTAAACTTGATATCCTACAGTTGAGGCAAGTTTTATGGTTTTTGCATTTTTTAACAACGTAATTATTTGAACTGGGTAAGTCAGTAAAGTGAACCAGATTTCAATGAATCAATACCGATCTGAAAGCTGGCAATTAAAGTAAAATATTTGGGCATGGTGTAGTTCTTGTGTAGTCGGTAGTATCCCTGCATCTGAGGCAGAGCTCTGGATTCTATTTCAATCCCAGAACTTGTCTGGTAGTATCCCTAGCTCGAGACCAGATGGTCTAGATTCTGGTGCAGCGTGTCAGAACAGGCTGATGAACAAACACACAGGAGAATAATTTTGCGAGTTTTGGGGCTATTGTGAAGTGGTGGTAGTGTCCCAAACTCTGGCCCCCAAAGGTCTAGGTTCTAATCCTACGAGAGATGTTTGATAATATGTCTGAACGCGTTGACTGAAATTATTTTAAAATTGTGGTTTGATCACTATGGAAGAGGTGTCGGTATTGAATTTTAGAATTTAAGCCCCGGATGACTGAAAGCACAGACCCTGGGTGGGAGGGACATTTGCATCTGCTAGAGGTTTATACATTCATGAAATGCAGGGATAGGGGGTGAGTAGTCAACATCTTTTCCCCATGTTTGGAAGTCCAAAATTGGTAGGCATAGATTTAATGTGAGAGGGAAAAGATTTTAAAGTCACCTTGAGGCAACTTTTTCACTCAGAAAGTGGAAATGAACTGCCGGACAAAGTGGTGGAGGTTGGTACAATTACAACATTTAAAAATCATACAGATGGGTAGATTAATAGGAAGGATTTAGAGTGATATGGGCCAATTGCTGGCAAATAGATTACATTAGCTATAGTGTAGCACAAGTCCACACCAACCCTCTGAAGAGTTACCCACCCAGAACCATCTCGCCACATTTACCCCCAACTAATGCACCTGACATTATGTGCAACTTTGCATGGCTCATTCACATAACCTGCACAACTTTGGACTGTGGGAGGAAACACACGCAGACACAGTGAGAATGTAAAAACTCCACACAGTCAGTCAGCTGAGCCAGCAATCAAACACAGGTCCCTGGTACTGTGAGACAGTAGCACTGAGCCACCGCACCGCCCCAAGTAGATTAGATTAGATTAGATTAGATTACTTACAGTGTGGAAACAAGTCCTTCGGCCCAACAAGTCCACACCGCCCCACCGAAGCGCAACCCACCCATACCCCTACCTTTACCCCTTACCTAACACAACGGGCAATTTAGCATGGCCAATTCACCTGACCTGCACATCTTTGGACTGTGGGACGAAACCGGACCACCCGGAGGAAACCCACGCAGACACAGGGAGAACGTGCAAACTCCACACAGTTCGTCGCCTGAGGCGGCAATTGAACCCGGATCTCTGGCGCTGTGAGTCAGCAGTGCTAACCACTGTGCCACCGTGACGCCCACAAAGTAGGGTACGATTAATTTCAGAAATCAGGTGTCATGGGCGAGTTGGTCAAAAGTGTTTGCTTCCATGCTGTACAACTCTAAGATTCATCAAGCCATTTTATGTAGGTCCCTGTGTAATCTTCACAGTCCAATTTACAGCCAAACTTGGTTTCATCCACAATATTTGTAACCACGCCTTCTATCATTCTCATCTGAATCTTTTGTCTAAATGTCAAACAAAAATGGATTGAGCGCACGTCCCTGTGGAACACCACTGTGCACAGTGTCACAAAACAGGTCCCTTTTCTCTAAAAGCTTCCTTTGCTCAAAGATACTGTGTCCTTAATTTTCTTTTCAGAGCGGTCGTAAATTGTTCCCGGCTCCAAGGTACAGAGGTTTGGTACAGAGATTAAGTGGTTTTGTGGTTAAAGGTATAACGAAAGTGGAGTGGCCAGCTTTCTAAGTGAGCAGTTAAGTCCAGAACCAGTTTGTTGTTTAGCTGTGTGGACAGGCTCTCTCTCACTCTCTCTCTCTCTCTCTCTTTCTCTCTCTCTCTCTCTCTCTCTCTCCTGCCCTTCTAGCTTCAACCTGTAAGCATTTGTTACATTTGCACTGTTCTTAAGGGGGGTTTGCTTATTGGGATGTTTGTGTGATTCCAGAACAGCTAATTAAGTCTAGTTGTGTAATTTTGTATTTTTTCTTCTGTTTTAAAACCTGATAATTTTCACTGTGCACTTACTGAAACAAATTACAATGTTACGGTATGCACAGCCTGGTTAAGAAAATTTTGAGTGGTCTGGCCTGGTCCATAACAACAGGCCTCCAGTCTGAAAAACACCCCTCCTCGATAATGCTGTCTCCTGCTATTAGGCAAACATACACAGACACGTACACAGACACGTACACAGACACACACACCCAGACACACATGCACAGATACACACACACAAAGACACGCACACAGAGACACACAGACACATGCACACGCATAGACACACACACAGACAACACATGTACACAGACACACATAGACCCACAAAGAGACATACACGCACTGACATACACACACACGCTCAGACACATATACAGAGAGACACACATGCATACGCATGCCACACACAAACATCTTAGCGTCTTTAGGGTAAAACACAATAAGTTATGATTAAAGATTGGCTCAAGGATTGTTATGAGAGGGAAGTAGAATTGGCTTTAAAAACATGTCATCCATGATCAATAGTTCAGTAGACTGGATGGGCCAAATGGCCTTTTCTCTGCTCCAATATTTTACGCTCTATGGTGCATGCATTTGTCTGTGTTAGTGTTTGTATTTACATGTGCATGTGTGTCTATGTGTCCATGTTTTTGGGTGTCTGTACTTTTGTGTATTTGAGTCTGTGTGTGCATGTCTGTGTGAATGTGTTTGAGTGTGTCTGTGTGCGTATGTCTGTGTGTGTGTGTTTGAGTGTGTCTATATACGCCTGTCTGTGTATGTATCTGTGCATGTGTCTGCATATATTTGTGCTCATCATAATTTTTAGAAATGGAAATATCAATGTACATTTTGTAATTTCTATACTGTTTGTCATTCATCTTTCCATCATAGCTTGAGGAACTTTTGTTTCCATCATGAATTTGTTATTTTAACAGATGAAGGAAATCTACATGACTTCTTCCTAGGAAAACCCTGACCTAATATGCGACCTATATCATAGGCCATATCATCAAACTGGTTGCACCAATAATTTGCTGTGACCAATGGAGGAGAGGCAGTAGAGAAGAAAACAGTTACTCAACAACACAGGGAACTCTGGACCGGTGAGCCTGACATCAGTGGTCTGTGAGTTATTGGAGAGGATTCTGAGAGATAGCCAATTGCATGCATTTTCAAAGATTAGGATTGATTTGGGAGAGTCACCATAGCTTTTTGCATGAGAAATCGTATTGCACTAATTTGACTGAGTCTGTTAAAGAGGTGACAAAGCATATTGATGAAATCAGTGTTGCGGATGCTCTCCATATAGACTGGAGCAATTCTGCGACAAGATTGTGCATATTAGCAAGTTAGTAAAGTTAGGTCACATGGGAAACAACGCACCCAAGCCAACTGAATACAAAATCAGATTGAAGGGAGGCGACAGTGATTGGTAGAGGATTGCTTTTCAGTCTGGAGGCCTGTAAACAGTAGTGAATGAAATCGGAGGCCATGCCTGTCGGGGTGTTATTCGAGTACCTGATCATGGGGGGTGCAATCCGATTCCCTTTCAGATGGTCACAAGGAGGTTTCCTCTATTTAGGAATTTTTGTCACACCAGCCTTCGGTCAATTATATAAAGCAAACTTCACGCAGGTGCTCGAGAAGATAAGGCAGGCCCTTCGGCTCTGGGAAGATATTCCTATATCCTGATTGGGTAGAATACCTCCGGTTAATAGGAATGTACTTCCTCGTTTCTTCTCTTCCACGTGAATGGTCCTTTTGATGCTCTCCAGGTCGGTGCTATGAAGGCTTTACAGTTGGTTAAGCTTGTTTATCTGGCACCATAGATGGCATGTTATGAAGCTCGCCAAATTGCAGCTTCTGCGGGAGATGAAGGGTGTGATTGTCTGGACTTTAAGGAATACCAACGAGGTTCCCTGCAATCGGATGTGGCTGATTGAGCTTGTAAAGACCTGCGGTCAGTTTGGCTGGACATTGAGGTAACCCAGGCAAAATGACCCCTCATTAATCTGTTGTTCGTGGGCAAGACGAGGACTGTTATGGACCATTGCAGAAATCCAATTGTCCATAAAATAGTTAAAGCCTGGAAAATGATGTGACAAAGTGAGGGCAATTTACAAAAATGAACTTTCCCTTTTATTCCCATTGTAGGAAAGTTCGGATCCCAGCTGGGATTGATGGATTATGGCTTTCGGCTCTGGGAGTCCAGAGGAGTTTCCTGTTTGGGAGAATTATTTGACGTGGTGTTCATGATGGTTCTAGAGCAGCTGAGCCAGAAATATGAGTTATCTTAGAGGGGCCACTTTCGTTACTTTCAGATGAGGAATTTTAGACAGAAAAAAAAGACTACATTAATGGTTCGTCCCCATAGGTCGGAAATGGAGAGAAGAGAGCTTCGGTCCACAGGTGGTCTCTCGGTCAGCACCCTCTATCATTTATTAAGACGTAGTGTCTCAAAGAATATAAAGCGGCTGCATGGAATCTGGGCTCAGGAATTGTGGGTGGAGATATCTCCAGAGGAGTGGGAAAATATTTGGGAGACCGTAAGGAAGATTTCAATTTGCAATAGGACGTAGGCTATGCAGTTGAAGGTACTCCACTGGGTTTAATTGACACTGGAGCAGCTTGTCAAATTTAAGACAGGAGCGTCCCCAATATGCCCCAAATGTACAATAGATGTTGGTATACTTACTTATTGCTTGTGATCATGCCACAAGCTTCGTAGGTATTGGTGCACTATAGCAAGTGTTTTGGAAGGGGTTTTGGGAACCAAGGTCAAGGCAAATCTGGTTCCCTCCTCTTGGGTTCGCTGAACCTTCCCTCTTTGGACTTACATTGGAATAAATTGTTTAGTATTCTTTGATTTTGTGCGAGGAAGAACATTCTGATGAACTGGGTTCCAGGAAACCTCCCGGGACTCTGATCGTGGTGTAGACTAGTTATGGAGCCCACCCCCCTGGACTTCCTTACGAGTATGGGCAACAGAAACATGAACATTGTTATAGGACGTGGCGGCCCTATTTCAACCATATAGATATGGTTTTATTGGCTATATTGATCAGGACATTTGTGTAACGGTGAGGGCTCTGAGAGGAAGAATTCTGAAAAAATATGGATATGGCAACACATGCTACCAGTGATGGGGAGCTTTGGTAGTATTGTGCTGGGTGATGTAACTTCGTGTAATTTAATTTAATTTGCCTTGGTTCAGCTCGGTTTTATCTATATTTTGTTTTGATTTTGTTTTGATATGAGCCCATTGATTTTGTGCACAGGGAAGATAAAGAGTCCATTCAGCCACTCATGCTTCTTACGCAGCAAACAGAGTAGGTCATTTCACACCGTGCGTCAATTATACAGGATTGGAGGGAATGAAGAGAATATATAGAGGTGAGAATTCAAGCTTATCACCTTCACGATGGAATATAAAGTAGTGACAAAACTGCTGGAATTTAAGAAAATTGTTAAAATCGATTATTCAGGAATTAATGAAAGGACATTTGCCGAGTCAAGCCACAATCCATCAGAATCAACATAAGTTTACAAAGCATGAATCGTATTTTCATTATTTATTTGAGTCTTTAAGAGAGTGAAAATCAAGCTGCATAATGGGGATGCTGGAGATGTAAAATCAGGATTTGCAGAAGACATTGAATAAAGATCATTCTGCAGAATAAGATCGCATATGGTTAGAAGTAATCTATTCGCTTGGAGGTAGGCTTGGCGAAACAAAGAATTGTATTGAGTTGGAATAACTGGTTCATTTTCTGTTTCCAAAAATTCCAGAGGGCTCAGTCCCCAGGCTCCAACTATTAGCAATCAATACTATCTCCTATTTGAGGGGATGGACATGCTATAATCAGTTTTTCAGAAGACACTGACTCAGGGGATAAATTGTAATGAATGGTTAAGGATAGCTTGGGCCATTTTTTGCCAGATGAAATGAAACAATGAAAAGTATGAGGCCGTTTTGGTCGGTGTAACAGAAAGGCAACTTACTATCCAAACAGAGGGAAACTACAGAGTGCTTAGGTACAGAGGGATATGGTATCCTCATCCATATCGCAAAAAGCACAGATGCAGGTGTAACAGATAATGAGAAAGGAAACTACAAATTTGGCATTTATTTCTGAAAGAATAGATTATAAAGCGAGGGAGGTACTGCTGCAATAATGACAGGCATTTGTGAGATCGCAATTGAGTCCTGTGTACAGTTTTCATGTCCTGACTGCAGGAGGGATGTAATTACCATAGAGGCAGATCAGAAGAGGTTTACTCGACTGATTCCAGAGATAAGGAGTTTGTCTTCTGAAGGGAGATTGAGCAATTCAGGCCTATACTCTCTGGAGTTTAGAAAAAATTGAGGATATCTCTAAGGACTGGACAATGCTAAAGGTGATTGATAATGTCGACATGCATTGGGTATTTCCTCATGTGGGGCAATCTACAACAAGAGATCATAGTTTTAGGATAAGTGGAGATGATTTAACACAGTTATGAGAGAACTTCTATCAAAAGATTGTAAATCAGTGTAATCCACTGTTCCACAATGCAGTGGATTATGGGATATTGAGTTACTGAAGGGATATGGAGAGTGGGCCGGAAAGTGGGACTGAGTCCGAGATGACATCAGCCATGATTATATTCAATGGTGGAGTAGGCTGACATCAGCCATGTTTTTATTCAATGGTGGAGTAGGTTGACATCAGCCATGATTGTATTCAATGGTGGAGTAGGCTGACGTCAGCCATTTTGTATTCAATGGTGGAGTAGGTTGACATCAGCCATGATTGTATTCAATGGTGGAGTAGGCTGACATCAGCCATTATTGTATTCAATGGTGGAGCAGGCTGACTTCAGCCATGTTTGTATTCAATGGTGGAGTAGGTTGACATCAGAAATGATTGTATTCAATAATGGAGCAGGCTGGAGGGGCTGGATTGCTGACTGATGTTTCTCGTCCTTCTTCAGCCCTTCAAACGTGTTACATAGGAATGGGTGAGAACTGGTGTTTGGCCAGAATTCAGGCACTCGGGATAAATCAATTTAATCAGTTTAAAAGAATGTAACCAGTCGGGTCACACAGTGACCAGTGCAGGGTCCTCAGCTATTTACCATCTATATCAATGACCTAGAGAAGTGGAACAAATGTACTGTAACTAAGTTTGCCAATGGAACTAACATAAGCAGGAAATTAAATAATCAATGGAAGTTGTAGTGTCTGTAAATGGATATGAACAAGTTAATCAATGGATAAAAGTTTGGCAGGTGGGCTTTAACGTCATATATAACCTGTCATTTTCTTCCAGGAAGAACGGCAGGCAGTATGTGACTGAAATACAGAGGGATTACAGGACATAGTGATACCGTGTATACCAGAGGGTTCACTCTGAGCCGTTCAGACATGGCAAGTGTTTCTCATCACCCTGATCGTCTTCTGTCTGATGTTCCCAGTGGGCCTATTGTTCTCATCTACCATACATAAGGTTGAGGAGGCAAGGGTTAGACAATGCTCTAGAAGGTTGCAAGATAACCAGGGTGGAACTGAAGAATGAACTCAGGAGAGATAAAAGTGTGCACGATAAAGGCTTGGCGGGTAGAATTAAGGTAAAACCTAAGAAGTTCTACACTTATGTCAGGAACAAGAGGATGGCAGAGTAGGACTGATCAGTGATAGTGGAGGGAACTTGCGCCAGGAGTCGGAGGAGGTAGGGGAGGTTCTTAATGAAGGTTTGCTTCAGTATTCACTAATGAGATGGACCTTGACGTTTCTGAGGACAGCATGAAACAGGTGGATATGCTAGAACAGGACGATGTGTTGCAAAGTTTGAGAAACACACGGAAAGATAAATTTATTTGGTCAAACAGGATAAGCCATAGGATACTATAGGAAGCGAGAAGAGATTGTTGCGCATTTTGCGATGATCTTTGCATTCTCACTGTACACTGGAGTCGTGCCAGATGACAGGAGGCAGGCAAAAGTTAATGCCTGGTTCAAGAAAGGGAATAGGGATAATCCTGGGAATTATTGGCTAAACAGTCATATAGCAGTGACGGGCAAAGTATTGGAGAGGATTTGAGAGACAGGATTTATGAATATTTGGAAAATTATAAATGATTAGAGACAGTCAACATGGCTTTGTGAGGAGCAGGTCATGCCTCATAGATCTTATTGAATTCCGTAAGGATGTGACAAAACACGTTGATGAATTAGAGCAGTGGATGTGGTATATATGGAATTTAACAAGGCGTTTGAAAAAGTTATCCACGGTAAGCTCATTCACAAGATAAGGAGGCGTGGCTTACAGGGAGATCTGGCTGTCTGGATGCAGAATTGGCTGGTCAATAGAAGACAGAAGATGGTGGTAGATGGAACAGATGCAGCCTGGAGCTTGGTGACTAGCTTGGTGATCTGTTCTGGGACCTCTGCTCTTTGTGATTTTTTTATAAGAGAGTTGGATGACGAATTGGAAGGGTGGGTTCATAGGTTCGCTGATGTCACGAACTTTGGTGGTGTTGGTGGTTAGAATGGAGGGCTGTTGTAGGTTGCAACAGGACATTGACAGAACTGAGCTGATGAGTGACAGATTGAGATAAATCTGGAACAGCGGGATCTTGGGGTCATGTCTATAGATCCGCAAAGTTGCCATCCAGGTTGATGCTGTTGTTTGGAAGACATATGAGGTGTTGGCTTTCACAGCCAGGGAGATCAGATTCAGAGCTGTGACGTTATGCTGCAGCTCTATAATCCCACTGTTTAACCCACTGTGATGAAGTTGAATGCTGTTCTGCATTGATAGCTTGCAAGTACTTGTCATATGACTAGCTAATATTTTCAGAGTAGACTGGACTGAAACTATGTAACATCTGGCTGTGAAACAGATATATTGAGATTTGGTTGCTCTTTTGACAACTATTCGAATTTAAACAACCAAGTTTAAATTATGTCACACTATACTAAACCCATTCGATTTTAAATTTATTGTTTTGCCAACATCAAACCAAGGAGATGAGTTGATAGTGAGGGAATAAAGAGGCACGCATTTTGGAAGTTAGACAGAGAGTAAAATTCCATCGGGATAGTCTGCCATGACCAACATTCTCTATGCAAGATTCATTTTTTGGACCAAAAACCCTTGCATTAAAAGACAGAACATGACCCAGGGAGATATTCAGTGGAAAGAAGGAGGGCATTGGATACTACAGCCACTGTCTGGTTTATGTAATTTTAATACAGTTTTTTCTTTAATTGGAAGAGTACATTGTTAAAGGTGGATGAAGATAACAGTTCAGAAAAAGGGAAGCTGAGAGTAGGGAAAAACCGTTGTTGTTCAATGTTCACTTTTAGAATTAAGGAATACATTGATATTATTTCCTGTTAAGTAGCGGAATTTGCGAGCTCTCTGTCACTTGACTTTAACAGATTATGAGCGAGGTGAGCTTTTCTGAGTGTTTGGTTTCATTAACAGAAGGGTTCATCGCTGTGTCATAACACACACTTGTAGTACCATGTTCTAGTCACCTCATTAAAGGAATGAGGTGGAAGATATAGAGAGGTTGCAGAGAATTACCTATGGAACAGCAGAGAGATTGACACAAGCCACACAGAGTGAGTGAAATACTGAGAAAGTCACCACGTGAAAAAATAAACACTGGCAGATTCCCTATGTCTATATAAACATCAGTGTGGCAGTGGGTGTAGTACGTCTGTATTGATGACTGGGTATCTGTGTGTGCATGTGCAGCTGTGTATTGGTATTTGTCTATGTGTGCATGTTTTAGTATATGTGCTATTGCATCAGTCTCCGTGTGTGTCTGTGCATCCATGCTCCTCTCTGTGTGTCTCTGCATGTCTGATTTTGTCACTGTGTGTATCTGCGTTTCTGCATTCATCGCTGTGTATATCTGCATATCTGTATTTGTCTCAGTGAGTATCTACATGCCTGTATTTATGTCTATGTGCAGCTGCATGTCTGTTTTCGTCTCTGTGTGTATCTGACTGTCTGTGTTCACCTCTGTTTGTATCTGCGTGACTCTATTCGTCTCTGTGTTTATCTGCCTATCTCTGTGTGTATCAGCGCGTCTGTTTTTGTCTCTGTATATCGGTTTATCTGTGTTCAGCTCTGTGTGTATACGTGTATCTGTATTCGTCACTGTTGGTATCTCTGTGACTTTATTCATCTCTGTGTGTAACTGCGTGTCTGTATTTGTCTTTCTGTGTATCTGCGTGTCTATATTTGTCTTTCTGTGTATCTGTGTGTCGGTATTCATCTCTATGTGCATCTGCGTGCCTGTATTCATCTGTGTGTGTCATTAATTCATCTCTGTGTGCATCTGCGAGACTCTCTGTGGACCTGCACGTCTGTGTTTGTCTCTGTGTGTATTCGTGTGTCTGTTTTCATCTCTGTGCGTATTTGTGTATCTGTATTCGTCTCTGTGGGCATCTGTGTGACTCTATTCGTCTCTGTGTGTATCTGCGTGTTTGTGTTTGTCTATGTGTATATCTGCGTGTCTGTATTCATATTGCGTGTATCTGCATGTCTCTATCCATCTCTCTGTCTATCTGCGTGTTTCTGTGTGTAACTTCGTGTCTGCATCCATCTCTGTGCGTATCTGTGTGCCTACATTCATGTCTGTATCTGCGAGTGTGTATTCGTCTCTATGTCTATCTGCATGTCTGTATACATATCTGTATCTGCATGTCTGTGTTCGTCTCTATGTCTATCTGCATGCCTGTATTCATGTGTGAGTATCTGTGTGTCTGTATTCGTCTCTGTGTGTAGCTGCGCGTCTGTGTTTGTCTCTGTGTGTATCTGTGTGTCTGTGTTCATCTCTGTGTGTATCCATGTGTCTGTATTCATCCCTGTGGGCATCTGTGTGAGTTTATTCATCTTTGCGTGTATCTGCGTGTCTATATTTGTCTCTATGTGTATCTGCATATCTATATTCATCTCCGTATCTGCGTGCCTGTATTCGTCTCTAAGTGCATCTGCGTGCCTGTATTCATCTCTCTTGTGTATCTGCCTGTCTGTATTTGTCTCTGTGTGCCTGTATTTGTTTCTGTGTGTCACTGCACGTCTGTATTCGTCTCTCTGTGCGCCTGTGCACCTGCATTCATGTCTGTGTGTCTGTATTTGTCTCTTTGTGTATTTGCGTGTCTGTTTTCATCTCTGTGTTTTGTCTGCGTGCCTGTATTCTTCTCTCTGTGTATCTGTGTGTCCATGTACACAGAGAATCTGTCCGGCTCTCTGGTGTTTAAAGTGATGCAATGTCTCCCTCTGCTGGCCTTCACACTCCTCTGCGTTGACAGCACCGCAGGGTGACAACCATCAGAGAATTAAGTCTCGGAGGGAGGGGGAGGGAGGCAGCTCATAGCGCCATCCAAACTGATAGAACCATCTGCACACGCACACACACACAGTTTGGTATATGGAGGATTGTATTCGTACTGAGGACCCTTAGTTTGGAGAATGTTCATGTCAAGTTATGTCTATGGTCGCTCTGCAATGTGGAAGTGATTTGTCTTTGAAGATTACTCATGACACAGAGTGCACAAATTAAAGAATGTTACCATCGCAAATGCATCCAAGCAAGGTTGACGGAACCACTTGTAAGTCAATGCAATGAATATATTGCACGTTGATTATCTTGAAATGTTTTACAATATACTCCTACAAATTATAAATGAAAAAAGATTGAAAAGTCCTGAAACTGACACAGTGGTGGTGATAATATCTCAGGAACGATATCACTAGGTTTCAGACGAAACTGCTCTGTGCGTAAAAGACGTTATTTGAAAAACCAAACAGCCATGAAATGTGAGAGATTGACAGTATGTGATGTTCTCTGAAAGAAACAAAATAAAACTGACACTAGTGCAAAGGCATGGGAGGCGAGCAGAGGGTGGCATTGTGTAACTATAAACTTAACAGGGACAGACGTAGAGGTGTGGGGGGTGGTGACGGGTTGATCTCAAATTCAATGGATTTACCCGAAAAAACGGCAAGACCTCGTCTCACGGCGATACACACAAACATACACAGACACGTTAAACACACAACATATATAAACACAGATATGGACACACAAAAACAAACACACACACTCCTGCACACAGTTTCTTTAAGATAGAGTTGAATAAGCTTTTCATTAAATCGGGAATCAATGATCATTTGGCGAAGGCAGGAGAATGTCGGAGAGAAACAGTTCAGCTGTAATCCAATGGCACATCAGATCCAATGGGATAAGGGGCCTGATTCTGCTCCATGTTCCCATTTTCAGGAGAGAGCATTCAAAGGTTGAACTTGTTTGCAGATTACCGTGTTAAAGGTAGGCTTCTTGGCAGTGTGTAGGGACAAAGGGATCTTGGGGTCCACGTCTATAGATTCCTCAAAGTTGCCAAAGCCCTCAAGGTGATAGGGCTGTTAAGAATGTGTGTGATGTGTTGGCTTTCATAAACTGGGGGATTGAGTTTAGAGCTGCGAGGTTATGCTGCAGCTCCATAGAGGCCTGGTTCGACCACACTTGGAATATTGTGTTGAGTTCTGTTCGCCCCATTAAAGGAAGGATGTGGAACCTTCAGAAATGGTGAAGACGGGAGTTCCCAGCACGTTGCCTGTCCTATAGGGAATGTCTAATGAAGAAGGTTTGAGGGAGCTTTAGCTTTTCTCATTAGAGTAAAGAAGGATGAACAGTGACTTGACAGAGGTGTGCAAGATGATGAGAGGCACAGATAGAATGGATAAGTAGAGTCTTTTTCATAGGGTGGAAATGGCTAAAACGAGGAAAGTATAATTTTAATGTGATTGGAGGAAGGTTTTGGGGACATGTCAGAAGCAGATTGTTTACACAGGTAGTGATAGGTGCGTGGAATGCACTGCCAGCAGTGGTAGTAGAATCAGCTACATTAGGGATATTCAAGTAACTCTTGGTTAGGCATATAGATGACAATAGGAGGAAGGCTCTGTAGTTTAGTTTAATCTTAGAGTAGGATAAAAGGTCGGCACACCATTGAGGGCTGAAGGGCTCTTACTGTGCTGTACTGTTCAATGTTTGCAGTTCTAATTTCTTGAACTCTTGTGAAAATATTGTACCTGGAATTCCTTTAACTTCAGTGGAGGTTAATCTGGTCAGTATTTGGTCGTCGAGGCTTAATGGAAATTTGGGGAGGTTTGAGGTGCGGAATGGTCTATATCTGTTCATCATCGTTGTGTCAAAAGAATGATGATTGGTTTGAGGGGAAATCATTTTGAGAATAAAGGCATTCCTATTTCAGACGGGGAAAGGGATGTTCCTTTCTCTTCAGGATTGTGTGGTCTGTGTTCTTCTCATGCCCAAGGAGCAGTGAAGACTGGGTTACTGAAAACATTCAAGGAGGAGTTATATTGATCGTTGATGAACAAGACAATCAATGATTGTTGGGAACAGACAGAAAACGGATGCTTAGTTACAATCACATCAACAATGTCCATTCTGAATTGTGCAGCAAGCTCGAGGGGTTGAATGACCACCTGCTACTCTTGCTTCATGTGTTGTTCACTCACTCAACCTCGCAATTCTGTTACGTAGGGTGAGGAAAATCGCATTCAGCCATTCTGGATCGATTCAATGAGACATGAGGAGACCTTTCTGTCCCTCTAAGGATTTACGAAGGAATAGGATGAATCTCTTCAGCCTTTTCAGTACATTACGCAGCACACGAGGAGGTCTCACCGATTTTCGAGATTGCTACACAGGAAAAGGGGAGCCCTGGGTAACTATCAGGAAATAGACAGTCGGCAGAAATGTATATTTTCGGGTTGGAAATCTTTAACTTGGTGAAGTGCCTCAGAGATCAGTGCAACATCAAAAGCTACTTGGAATCTGTAAATGATCTGCGTGTGGGGACTGATTGGATGGAACTCAATTGGCTCAACCACGAAGATTCGATAAGATGTCAAGTGGAGGTAGAGAGTCTGTAATGTGATATAGACAGGGAAGGTTAGTGTGTAAACCTTCAGCAGAAACAGGATAACATGGGCTACTGAGGTTTGTGCTGTGGCAGAAGGGTAAAACAACAGTAAACTAATTAAAAGAAGAGAGATCACAAAACTCATTTGTACAAAGGCATTTGTTCACCCTGGTACATACATCACACGGGGTTAGTATGCAGATGCAGCAAGTAATTAGGAATGATTACTTCATGAAAAGGCGATCAAGATGTTTTACTGCATGTGTACAGGGGATTTCTGAGTCAACATCTGATGTATTGTGGGCTGTGATGATTCCATAAACTGCAAAATAAATATACACAATCGCTTTAGAAGCTTTGCGAAGATGTTTCACTGTACTTGCCCCTGGAAAGTTGGCCTTATTCTGTCATACAGCACGGAAACAGACCCTTCGGTGCACCATGTCCATGCCGACCAGGTGTCCTAAATTAATCACATTCCATTTGCCAGCATTTTCCCCATATCCCATAAAACCTTCGTGTTCACTCAAAAGACTTCATTCAAATGACTTTAAATACTGTAGCTGCCCCAGCCTCCAACGTTTCCTCTGGCAGTTCATTCTATACACTCTGTGAAAAGTTCCCACTTTTTTCCCTTTTAAATCTTTCTCCCCTCACCTTCAATCTATGAGCTCTATTTTTGGACTTCCCTAAGCTAGGAAAATGTTCTTGGATCTTCACCATTTCCTTGCTCCTCATGATGTTATAAACCTCTATAAGGCGAGAGCACTTCAGGATTGAGAACGAGAGGCGTTCGTATTGAACCGTATAAGATATTGAGGAGAGTGTATCTGGTGCATAGCCTATGGACATTTTCTCTGGTATGGGAGTCTAGAACTGAGGATTCAAATTTAAGAAAACAACATGTGTATGTTACATACGATTTTCACAGTATAAGAAAACAAATACTATGAAGACATGATTTTATTGGACAAAAATGTGAGGACACATACAAACGTAACTTCATTAAAACTCCTACATGGAGCAGAGAACAGGGACATAGTCCTACAGTTCCGAGAATGTTCAAGGAGGCCTCACGTGGTCCAGTTTGGTGTTGAGATAACATTATTGTATATTTCTGCTCCGAGATGGAGAAAATGCAACATGCTGGAAAAGCCACTGCTTATTGCTCCCTCTCTTTTCTTGTTCCTTCTCGCAGAAATGTATGAGAGGTGAAAACCGTTCAGTCATCTTTATCATTCATGTAGGATTACTGTTGAGGAATCATTGGCATCTCCCTACTGCCTAAATTCAAACGTTTTTAAGCCAATTCCGAATGTTCCAGGAATACATCCTGCTTGTGTGAGCAGAACAACCTCAGAGGCAGAATAACATTTAATTATTTTACTTTTGTCTTGAGTTTAACTGTTGCGTGGACAAAGCTCTTTCAAGTTGATATTTTGCAGGGTTTTTTTCCTGCTTGTATTTAGGCATGTGTATGTGTGTGTCTGTGTGCACTTGCGTGTGTGAGACACTGTGTATGTCTTAGTGTGTGTCTGTGTGTATGTTGAAAGATAAATATTAATGTAAATATTTGTCCAAATGTTGGCCATGTATTTTTCCATCTTAGCTTTGAGTAACTTTGCTTTGGTTAATTATTTTTACAAATGTAAGATATCGAGATGTCTTGTCCCCAGCAAAGAACCTGATCTAGTTTGAGACCTATATCATTGGTCATATCACCAACTAGGTTACATTTAAAATTTATCATGATCAATGGAGGAACAGGACTAGAAAATGAAACAGTGGTCGGTCCAACCCCTGTCAGAACATGGATGAGGAGAATTTCACAAAGGGTTGTTTGAGTGGGAATGCTCTTCCCCAGAGGTTTATGGTGCCTCTGTGTTTGCATTTAGTCAAAGCATTTAGATATTGGATAGTAAAGGACAATGAACTACAGATATGGCAGTGGAGCTGAGACCACATCCAGATCAGCCACGATCTTACTGCCCAGTTGTGACGGCTTAAAGTGTCTAATGACACACTCCTACTCCTCAGTCCTACGTCCCTTTGTTCCATTCAGTTCCTCAAAAGTGCAAGACAGGAGCATTTGGAGTTTATTTATTCCGATAACCTGGTACACAGAAACAGAGGAGACCCTTCAGTGACTGAAGACTCGATAGTGTAGCGCTGTAAAAGCACAGCAGGTCAGGCAGCATCCGAGGAGCAGGAAAATCGCCGTTTCTGAGCATAAGCTTCTGCCCGAAACTTGGTTTCAACAGAATGCAAGGACACCATTCAATCAATTGAAACTATTGGACAAGAATAGGGATAGCCCACTCAGACTCTACTGCCTATTACACAAGGAAAGGAGTGTAGTCAGCACATCGAGATGTTAAACAGGAACGGAGTTGCCAAGTCAGGTCCTTGAGCAGCTTACAAATGACCAGTAGGTGGCCATTCAGCCTATCGAACCATGTGTACAGAAATAGGAAGATGTCTTTGATGCTCGAAAATAACAAAGAGTGAAGCAGAGTCTACTCAGATAGACTGCTCTATGTTGTTCCTCCTGGTTCCTTTGCTCGTGGTACATATGTGTCGCTTTAACTTGGTTTGCTGAACGTGAGGGGGAAAAGTGAATGGTTTGTGTCAATTCTCAAGGAAATGCCTTCTATCTCCGAGAAGACATTATTGCACTCCTATAGAGGTCAGAAGCTGGTGGAAATGGCGAACTATTTCAGGAGTGAGGCATTAAAGCTGCTGATAGATTTATGAACAGTGCAGAGACACACGTCAACTGCACATTGAGATGGTGAGAATTCATTCAGAGCTTGGAGCTCCCTCTCAACCAACATGGAGTCTCCACACTGAACTGTGAACTATTGGGAATTACAAATCATGGGGAAAATGCACTTTCTCGCAAAATCACCATCTTTTTTTCTGGACATAATAAATGTTTGTCCATAATCCTCAAGTTTAAATGTAATTGCTTGTTATTCTCTCGCTGTGCTACGGATTTCGCTGGATTATACTCTCATATCTTTTATCAGTTAATTATCATTTACACAATATAATTCAATAATTTGCGTGCAAAGGTGCAAACATCTTATTGCACAGTTTGTATGCCTTTTCTTTTTTAGATTTGTTGTAGCCTTAGCACAAAAGTAAATGTTTTGTTCACTGAACATGCCTTGGGCAACTGTCTGTGTGACGTTTACATATTCCCCCAGTGTCTGCATGGGTTTCCTCCGGGTGCTACGATTTCCTCCCACAGTCCAAAGATATGCAGGTTAGGTGAATTGGCCATTCTAAATTGCCCATAGTGTTAGGGATGAATAGAGGGTAGGGGAATGGGTCGGGGTGGGTTACTCTTCGGAGGTTCGGTGTGGAGTTGTTGGGCCGAAGGACCTGTTTCCATACTGTAGGTAATCTTTAAAAAAAGTGACCTGTTTAACTGGATTCAAAGGTTAGACACAGTATGTATTTTTAATGGGCTAAGAACCAGAAAGGGATAGAAGACAGTGACTGTGGAGACTGACGTGGAGTAAAGTGACATCCCCCAGTCCCCAATGTCTTCTTGACAGACAGAATAATATCAAATGTAGAGAAAGAAACAGAATATATTCGAAAGAAGTAATTACAAGTTACAGTGTAAATAAAACAGGATAATTTGAAATAGAATGGCCGAAAAACTATTGATCAGTGTGTGTGTGTGTGTGTGTGTGAGAGAGAGAGAGACAGAGAGAGAGAGAGAGAGAGAGTGTCTGTGTGTGTGTTAGAGTGTATGTGTGTGTCTGGCTGTGTGTCTGTCTGTGTGAGTGCATGTGTCTCTCTGTGTGTCTGTCTGTGTGTGAGTATGTGTGTCTGTATGCGTGTGTGTGTGTCTCTGCGAGTGAGTGTGTGGGTGTCTGTACGTGAGTCTCTGTGTGTGGGTGTGAGTCTGTGTGTGGGTGTCTGTGTGTGTGTGAGTGTGTGTGGGTGTCTCTGTGTTTGTCTGTGTGTTGGTGTGTGTGTGTGCATACATAAGACTGTTCATATGTGTGCACCATATTCAGAATGAACAAGAGAGACATAGTTAACAAAAATGATGCATGTGTTGCACAAAATTTATAAAACGTTAACATGTTATTTAGTCTTCAGCTGAGATGTTATGTTCCCCTTCTTTCAACGTACACTCTGCCTCCTGCCTCTTCCTTGCATTCCCAGACCTAATCTCTAATTCTTTTCAGGATGTATGTTATAAATTCCTGCTTCCAATTTATTTCAGTTAATCAATTTTCTACCGGGAAACATATACATTGGCCTGCTGGGTTCTGGCAACAACTGTTGCCTGTCATATTGCTGGAGATAAAAGTTCTGGCATCAGACCGATATTTCAACATATTATTCTGTTGCACGTATACTGTATAAAGGACCACAACACACAGGAATTGTCAATCCAAATACAGAAGTACATCTATATATATATCAGTCATGTAGACTTCTCTATTTTTATATCTCCATGTCGAAATTCTCTCTGTCTCTGTCTCTCGATTTCTCTTTTAATCTAATTGATACTTCGTTCAATCGTTCTTTCTGTCCCATGCCTCAGACGTCCCTCCTTCTGTTTACATCTATTGCGCACTTTTGGATGTGCTGTCTTATAATTGAGTAATGTAACTACAAGACATGAGGGAGCAGTTGGCCAGAGTCAGTTGGAAGGGAAGCTGAGCACGGGAAGATGGTGAAAAAGCAGTGACAGGAGTTTCTGGGGATAATTCAGCAGCACATCAGAAACTCATCGCAAGTAAGAAGTACAATATTCAGCAGAAGACAAGCCAGCCGTGAGTGATAACGAATTCAGGGAAAGCATAAAAACTAAAGAAAATGCGCACAATGTGGTGAAGATTATTGGGAATCCAAAGGATTACGAAGTCTACAAATTCCATCACGGATAACTAATAACAGCAAATGGGAGGAGAGGGTGAAATATAACATTATGTTTCTTAATCGTGTAAAAGAATAAGGAAAGCGATTTTTAGATATATAACAAGGGAGACATGGAGTTAAAAAAAACAAACAAAGGACTGTTGGAAAATGAGGCTTGAGTAGTTATGGGAAGCAATGGAATGGCAGAAGAATTGAATAGATACTTTACATCAGGCTTCACGGTGGAAGACACCAGTAAAATGCCAGAACTTCAAGACAGTCAGTGTATAGAGTTGAGTATACTGACCTTAGTAAAGACGACGTGCTGGGGAAGGTGAAGTTGAGTCAATCAGCGAGACCATTTGGACAACAGCTCATAGTTCTAAAGAGATATCGAAGTTAATTGTGGAGGCATTGCTGGTGACCTTTCAGGAAATTTTGGAGTGAGGGAGGACTGGTAAATGTAACCTCCCTGTTTAAGGAGAGAGGGACACAGAAGACAGGAAATTATAGAAGGACTTATTGGATCTTGGGGTTTATGAAAAGATGTGTGGAGTATAAGACCAAGGAAGTTGTGAAATATATTGGAAATGGTGTGATTAAGCTACAGCATAACAAGAGTTACGTTTACAATGCCATTACGAACAGCAGTGATGAAAGTACGGTTAAAACAAATGAAATCAGTTCGAAGCAGACAGGAGCATTAGTGACAAAAAAGAATGTTTCCTAGATCTGCATTGAGAATGTTGAGATAAGCTTGTCAGTAAAGAGACAAAAAGGAATGCATAAAAAGCACAATAAAATCTGTTGCTGATAAGGTCTCAACGTACAACTATATCGCCAATACATATGAAGCTGAAAAAGCAAAGCAAGTGAGACAGCATCCTAGGAACAGGAAAGTCAACGTTTCAGGCTGAAATACTTAATCAGGATTGGGGTGAGGGAAGGGGAGCCGGGAAGTAAATAGAGGGAGGGGCGTGTGGCTGGTGGAAGGATAGGTGGAATGGCGATAGGGGGATGCAGGCAGAGAATTATTGTGATTGGTCAGTGGGAAGGGTACAACAGATATACGAATGGGAGGACGGACAGCTTTGGTCAGGTCAGGGAAGGGGACATGGGGTAAGGCTGTGAATAGAGAGACTTTGAAGCCAGTTAAGGCAATATTGAGATCATTGAGCTGTAAGGCCTCCAGCTGAAATATCAAGTTGTGTTCTCCAGTTTCTGTTTGACCTCACTCTAACAGTGGAGGAGGGCAAAGATGGACCTGTTTCCAGATGAACACCGGGAAGGGAGTGATTGAAATGGATGGCAATTGGAATGTTGCGTTTGTTAAAGCGTGCAGAGAGCAGATGCTCCATGAATATGTCCCTGAGTCTCCCTTTGGTCTCCACAACATAGAGGAGACCACGTTGCGAGTTGGAGATTTGCTCAGTGGGTCAGGATCAGGCTCTGTCTGGAGCATTAGTGCTCTGCACGAAACAACCAACTCAACTTTCCAGTTACCATTCATTTTAATTTCAAATCCCACTCGCCCGGCGACATGCCCATCCTTAGCCTGTCCACTGTCAGAGAAACACCAGCTGAGAGTTTACCTTTGAAGCTGATAGCCCAGTGGCCTCAATATTGACTGAAGCTGCTTCAAACGACCTCCATCCACACCCTTATCCCATATCCCTTTTCCCTGACCAGACCCACCTGTATCTGCTCCATCCTTCTCAATGTCCAATCACAGTAACCTCATACCTGCATGTACCTACCATCACTATACCTACCCACCGCCATTTCATATCCCATCACTCCATTTCAGGGATCCCCTCCCACTCACCAGTCCTGAAGAAAGGTCCAAGATCAAAATATTGCCTTTGCTGCTCCTCTATTCTGTCTGGTCTGCTGTGTTTATCCAACTCGAAGTTTATTAACTCTGGTCTCCCGCACCTATAGTACTTCATCTCTCCAAGCTGTGGAACTAGGTGGTCTATATATAAGAAGAAATAAATTTGGACATTTGAAAAGAACGCGGACACATCCGTTATTTAATAACAACCCAATATACACATTCCAGATGAAGCAGCATTTAGTTTGTACTCTTTCAATCCAGTCTTCTGTCATTTCTGCTCACGATGCAGTCTCCTTAACATTGGGGAGACCAAACAGAAACTGTTTTGAGGAACACTCCCACTCTGTCTGTGGGAATAACCCTGACCTTCTCATTGCTTCCCATTTCATTAATGTACCTTGCTGTAATGCTCCAATGAAGCACAACTCTACCTCGAGTAACACCTCACTTTAGACCTTGGTACGTTCTATCCTGAAGGAGTTTTTATTCAATTCCATACTTCCACAGCCTGACCGCATTATGGCTGTTCTCCATTCTTCACACATTCTTTCTCCTGGTCTCCCAATGAACTTGCCCTGTTTGTGAATCGTTTGTCTTGCACTTAATTAAGTAACTCATATCCCCCTTCACAATCTAATTAATACTCATTTTACATTTGATTCTCTTTTACCAGATATAAAAGTCAACTTGTCAGTGGCATTGCTCTTCCACACCGTCTTGTTTCCCATCACCCCTCCTCTACCTTGATGAAGGGATTTAAAAGCCCATTTTCCAATCCTTTTCTATTCTGAAAAGGAGTCACACTGAACTTGAAATGCTAACTGTGTTTCTCTCTCTCCGCAGATGCTGCCAGATCTGCTGTGTTTCTCCAGAAATGAAAAAAAGCACATTTTCAATTAAACAAATAACTCTGGATACTTGAAATCTGAAACGAGAACAAAAAAAAAGCTGTGAGACTTGAGTAATGATCACTGCACCCAAATGATTAAGTCTGCTTTCACTCCACGGATGCTGCCAGACCTGCTTAATTTATCTAACAATTTCTGCTTTTACCACGTTTCAAAGACATGTGTCAACTTGGCTCAAAGGCCCGGTTCAACCTTGAGCGCCATAAGCCGGGAAGTGAAAGATAACACGAGATGCACAATTTCCGTGTCTCTGAAATGATGTAAAGCTGGCATCACTGAAACTACAGAGTTCTCACTGTTAGTTCGGGAGAGAAACAGAGGGACATGATTCACTCTAAACACAGAAGGTAGCACATACTGGAAAGGAAAGGATTCAGATGATTATGTTAAAGGGTGTTGGGCAATGAGGCAAACTGTAAATGTGACACCATAGAGAGACCCTCAGTAGAATGAGAATATAAAATTGGAAGTGTGCCACATCAGAAACCAAAGTAGGTCACTGAGTACATGGTTGATGGGTGAGTGGGACTTGGTGTGAACTGGGGGACAGGCAGCAGGACTGTATTGGAGATATTGCTGCTCAACCTGTGTGTTCCATGTGATGCTGTAGACCACAACAGCAACAGAAGCAAAATTATATTCAACCATAATCTGCCTGGGATTTTTTTCCTGGGATTATCCCTCAGTCTACCATTACCAATAAGCGAATCTATGCTTCAGCGACGAGTGTGGTGAACATGCCAGGGCAGAACTATGTGTACCTAAAACTGATGGCAAACCATAGAGCCACTACACTTGATGTTTGCATTCCAAACAGCAGAAGTACCATCTGATAGGGAGGGCGGAATGATTGCAAGACCAACAGATCAGTTCGATACTCTACTGTCCTGCCAGATCAGCCATTATTGGATTAAACAACTCACTGCAGGAGAGGACCCAACACATGTCCCCCTCCTTAATAATGGAACAGCCCTGCACATCAGTGCAAAAGACAAGCATGTAGTTATCTGCGACATACTCAGCCAGAAGTATTGAGTCAATGATCTACCTCACCTCGTCAGGATGCCCACAGAATTAGAGATGGCAGTTTTCAAACAATCTGATTCGCTCTATGCGACATGAAGAAACATCTGAACACAGTAGATATGACAAAGGCAATGTACAACAAGCCATGTCCCTGGGGAAGCTGTTTCATTCCAGTTCCAACTCTGACATCTATATAGCAATGTGGAAAATTACTCAACTATGACAAGTCCCTTAAGAGGAGAATAATTACAGTATGACCGACATCACCCCCTCAATTCCATAATGACACTCAAATTGTTGGGAGTTCTTTTTGACAGAGTTGTCAAGCAGCACAGAAATAAACTGCTCAGTGTGGTTTGCGATGGGTTACTTGTGGAGATGGAAATGTCACTGGATTTCTAATCCAGACCAGGCTAATGCTCTGGCAGCTAATGGAAGTTAATAACAATTAATAAAATATCGAGATCTAAAATCTTGTGTCAGTAATAATGACCTTAAAGCCAATGTCAATTATAAACACCAATTTGCTTCCACAATGTACTTTCAGGAAGTGAATCTCCCATGTTTTCCTGGTCTGGCCGAAAAGTGACTCCAGACACACAGACATGGGAGGTACTCTTCAATGGTCTCTGAAATGGCCAAGCAAGACACTAAATTGTATCAAACTGCTACGAATTCTTAAAGGATATAACCGGTCAGAATGCCCGGCACCAGCTTCTGCATTAGGAAAGGGAAACACAGGTCTGTCAACACTGCAGAGACTTCCTTCCTAACATCTGAGAGCTCGTGACAACATTGATAGTGTTTATCCACAGACTACATAGAAATATTGGGAAAGGAGGAGGTCATTCAACGCAGTGAGCCTCCCACGTTCTTATCATGGCCGAGAATCTCCTCAATGCATTTCTCCTACAGCAGACTGTGATATGTTGTAATTGATTCCATCAACCAAATGTTTGTGGTGTTTGCGAATAGCTGAGACTCAAGGACATAATCCTGAGATACTCCACGAACTGTCAATCTCCAATAAAAGGATCATTTTATTCCTGTTTTTCCGGTCCAAGGCCTCCTTTGCTGACCTGCTTTCTTTTTCTTATTTTCTCCTCCAACTTCCTTTTTGTAATTTACTGACCACAAGCTGGACCCAGGGTTTGGAACTCAAGCTAAGCCCAATGCGGAGGAGAGTGAGTCCTTACTTTTCTGGAGCAAGCACATGACCTGGAATTGGCAGCTGCAACACCAGCAGAATCAACATGAGTGAGATAGGGCCCAGCAGTAAAAGGTGATGCCTGAAGATTGGAGACATGTTGTTGTTTGGGTCCTGCACTGGTTGTATGAAGCGGATAGTAGAAGGACATGATACTAACATCGATGAGGTGGGCCCAGCAGTAAGAGACATATTTCTGACCTTTTAATGGCCTTGCACAGGGGGCAATGAGCTGGTTACGGGGGAGTATCTGCCCAGTGGCAAAGATGGTGCCTGAGGATCAGCAACTTCGATGTTATTGGGGTCTGATGTAGATGGGGATGAAGCTGTCATGGAGGGGTTGGGTTGCAGGGGTGGTCGATAATGAGGAGCTGTCTCACAACCCATAAAATCTCATCAGGCTGTATCCTCTGTTAAATCCATTGTCTTCAATTATCCAAAATGGCACCACTTTGTGGCAACAAATGAAAGCATTTCACTGTGTTTTATTCCATTTATCCTGGAAAATACACCTGGTCATAAAATCAAAATCAAAAACTTTTACTCACTCTTTCCTGCCAGCTGTCCCATTCTGTTACCATGTCCAAATATTTGCCACAATCCCATAAGATATGATTTTGAACACTGGGTTTGGGACTTCAGCAAAAATCTTTCCGGAGATCTCCATCGTAATCTTATCCTTGAGAATCACCTCTCCCTCAGCCTTCTCTGCTCCAAAGTAAACAACCTGAGCTTATCCAGCCTCTCTACATAGCTGATATGCTCCATCCCAGGGAGCATCCCTGTGAATCTCCTCTGCATCCCTCCACTACAATCACATTCCTTCCTGCAATATGGCTCCCAGAACTACGCACAGTGTTCCAACATGGCCTAACCATAGTCTTGTATAGCTCTGACAATCTATACGTCGGTGAATGAAGGCTCTGCCTCCGGTTTCCTCTGCCTTATTAACTAACGTATTAACCTCAGTCAAAAAGTATATTGCTGGAACAGCACAGCAGATCAGCCAGCTTCCAAGAAGCAGGAAAGTCGACTTTTTGAGAATATGCTTTTCATTAGGAATGTGGTCACCAATCCTGATAAAAAGCTTATGCTCGAAACATCGACTCTCCTGCTCCTTGCATGCTGCCGGACCGACTGTGCTTTACCAGAAGTCCACTTCTTGATTCTGACCTCAAGCATCTGCGGTCCTCATTTTTTCCCTAACCTATTACCCTGTGCCATCACATTCAGGGATCTGAGGAGGAACACCCTCTCAGCTTTTATTGTGCTGCAATTCATTGTATAACCCCATTTCTTCAACACATGTTTATCAGGGTTATATTCCATCTGACCATTCCATCTGTACCTTCCTGTAACATAAGGCCTTCCTCCTCACTGCCACCCGGCCAAACTTTGTGTCAAATACAAACTTAATTAGCACACTCCCTCACTACCACCCCCAACACGTTCACACCTAGATCATTTATGAATACCACAAATAATAAGATACACTGCACTGATCCCTGTGGTATATCAGAGGGGACACTGGTTTCCAGTCACACAAATAGCCTTCCTCCACCACCCTCAGTCTCCTGCGAGTAACTCACTAAGTTACCCTTAATATCATGACTTTTTAAAATCAGTTTCACATATGGGGCTTGGTCAAAGGTCTTGCTGAAAAAACCATAAGAACAACATGCTCTAAAACAAACAATAACATTCACTTGGTATGACTTCCCTCCTATGATGTCATGCTGACTCCCCCTGATCAAACCTTGCCTCTGCAAAGAGAGATATTTTTTTTCCTTTCCTATTTTCTCCAGTACTTGCCCTAAGACTGATCTAATACTGACTGGTCAATGGTCAGGCTATTTCCACAATCCTTCCAGTACAGTGGGACCATATTCGTTGTTCTCCAGTCATCTGGCAACTCCAACTTCCCTGTAGCCAGATTCGAATTAAAAAATTTGAGTCAGCGACTTTTGTCCTTTGTCTCTAACAGCAGCCTGTAATGCAACTTATCCAGACCTGGCAATCAGTCCAATTTTATACCGACCAAAGCCTCCAATCCCTGCTCCCATCTTATATCAGTCTGGTCAAGAGCTTCCCAACCCATCTTTTTGAATTCTGTCCCTGCATCCTCCTTCTCCAAGTAAAACAGATATGGAGCTTTCATGTAACAATCGATCAATGTTCTCCAGCTTCACACACAGAGTGCTCCCTTGGTCTCTAATGGGCCCCATTTGTATCCTGGTTATTGTTTTCTGATTGATATACGTGGACAACATCTTTGGATTCTCCCTAACCTTGCCTGGCAACACTTCTCTGTGCCCCTGTGTCAGTCCGTCTCTCTGTGTGAACTTTCTAAGCTTCACTGCAATCTCCTTTCATTTTGGCAATCACTGAGAACACAAACTGAATTTCACCATCAGTTAATCTTGCCTCTAATAAGATTGGCATGAAAGTAACTGTTTAGTTTCTCTGTAATTTCCAAGTTCTCTTCAAGAAATTTTTTTGTGTGGATATTCCCCATTCCACACGTGTCCTTTCCTTCACTTTCCTATCAAGTATCGCGAGAAGCGTTTGGTCATTCTAATGTTTCTTGTTAATTTGCATTCCTTTTTATTATTTCATTATTAGTTCTTTGGTCCTCAAATGTCTCTGAATCCATGACTTACAACAATATCTGACAATTTCCTGAGCTTCTTCCTTTGACCTAATGCAAACTTTAGCTTCTTTTGTAAACTATTGTTAAGTCACCTTACCCCTTTGCTGTTTGAACTGTGGTGGATATGTCTGTATTGTACATTTTCAAGTGTTTGTTTAAACAACAACCATTGCCTGTCTTCTAGTAAATCTTTTTCATGTACTTCTCCAATTCACTGAATCTAATTTTAGCCTCATACTTTCGTGAATTGCATGACTCAGATTTATAACTACAATTTCAAAAACAACTGTTTTGTATTCAGACATCATATAAAATTCAATATATTGTTATTACTATTCCCGAAGCCTCCTTTTCAGAATGGTTTTCAATTGGCTTTTCTGAGCACATAGCATCAATTTCAAAACAGCCTCACTTCTACTTCAGTGATCAATGTACTGTTAAAGGAAACCATCTCAAATACGTTAATGAAATCAATTTTCTCAGTGTTATTATTCACGGGGGTTGCCACAGTTTAGATGTAGCTTGAAACTGTTTATTATTATTGCAGTACCAACAAACCTGGGTATCTTATTTCCTGTTTTATAACATACCCAACATTTGTATTGCAACTTTCACTTTGACATATAACTTCCATCAATCTTTGCTTCTCCTTGCTGTTTCTAAGCTTCACCTGAGCAGATTGTGTGGAATCTGAGCGATGTGGCCTCTTGGGAGATCAATGGTAGATTCAGGTGAGATATTTGGTGAAGGGTATTTGGACATTGAGAAAATCTCGTCACGTTATTCATTCTTCTCAAGTATTATTATGACATTTTCACCAGATCTCCCGTTATGCTGGTGGGGTAGAAAAGGACAATGATCTTTCAACAATGCTATGCATTCCCCCAGACAGCTGAGCGTGCTCTGTCCTGGCTGGGAACCTTACAGCAGATTGGTAAAGTGTTGCTGTTACTGTACAGGATCATAATCAGATCACATCTAGAGTCGTGTGCACAGATTTAGTCTCCTCACTGAAGAAAGGATATTGCTATATTGGAAGCAGATCAGAAATGCTTCCTCCATCTGATTCCTGCAATGAAGCGGTTAACTTACATGGTAAGGATCATCAGGTTGATCCAATACGCAGTAGAGTTTAAAAGAATGAAAAGTGGCTTCATTTTTAAATAGAACACCAGAAAGAGTCAGCAACAGAAGCCAATTACATAGCCAATTCCATTTCTCCATCCTGTAACACAGGAACAGCGGAAGGATATTCAGGACTTCGATCCTGTTACACCAGAACAGGACTTGGTTATTCAGCCCCTGAATCCTGATATACAGTTACAGGAGGAGGCTAGTCCGCCCCTCGAGTCTATAACACTGCATGCAGAGAGGGCCATGAGGTACCAATATACTTTTATGCAGCAACAGGATCAGTCTATCTAGCTTCCTTAATTCTCTAACACAGGAACTGGAAGAGATTGGTACACTAGAATAACAGGAGGCCATTCAGCATGAGAATTAAAGAAGGAGATCAAATTATTTGGGATATGTTATGGAAAGTTGGAGGTAATTCACCCATGAGTCTGTTGTCCGGGAACAGAAGAAGACAAATCACTCCTTCTATCCCATTTCAGGGATGCAGGAGGTGATTGTTCAGTATCTCGAGACAGTTGTGAAGGAATATGAAGAGACTTTTGAGCCCCTCAAAATGTTGCACAGCAACAGAACGATTCCACAATCTCTCAGGCTTTTGACATATTATCAGGAGGAGGAGAAGCAGACCTTGAACCTGTAAATCAGGACATTCCAGCCATCGAAACTATAATGTAGGAACACCATGGGGACATTCAGCCCATTGAGCGTATAAACCAGGAACTGAGTGAATCCATTCAGACACTCATGTCTATTACACAGCGATTGGAGCAGATCTTTTAAAGATTTGTACCTGTTTCAGAGGAACATGGGAAAGGGAACGTAGAGTGTATAGAAAAGTTAGGAATTAGGATAATCACTTCACTTGTCAACAAAAGTTCGTGAGCATTCTGTTGGGAATTAAGGGAAATTGTGAGATTCCATTCTTAATTAATTAATAACAGGGGATTTGCAAAGTAAAACCAGTATACATCAGAATCAGCATTTTTAAAGCATTTGTTTGCTCGAATTCTTTGAAGATGTAACATGCAAAGTAGACAATGTGGATCCTGGATAAGTAAAGTACCTGGACTTTGGAAAGACATTGATTAAACGCTGCACAAAATATTAAGCTGTAAAATAGGACATGCGTTTGGGAGGAGATAATTCACCTGGATAGGGGGCTGGTGAGCCAACAACATGCAGTGAGATGGAATAGTTGTTTCGTTAATGTTTGCCAACTTTTGAGATTCCATAGAGTTCAGACCACATGACTCAACAATTTACCATCCATTGTATTACTTGGATGAGAGGAGAGAAAACACTACAGCCACATTTTCAGCTGACACAAAAACAAGTGGGAAAGTAGGTTGGTGTAATGAAGTTGTCGAAAAATTACAAATGGCCATGAACAGTTTAGATGAATGTGCCAACATCTGGCGGATAAAATTTAACGTGGATAATATGGGATTAACTATTTTGATCAGAGGAATCCAACATGTTGTGGAAATGGAGAGAAACTTCAGAGTGCTTACTTGCAGAGGCATCTGGGTGTCCTTGTGCAGATCACAGAAAACTCACATGCAGGTACAGCAGGAAATAAGAAAAGCAAGTGCAATTTCAGCAAGTACTTGTAAAAGAATAGAGTATAAATGGAGGGAAGAAATACTGCAATTCTGCAAGATATTAGTGAGACTGTAACTGACGTACTGTGATCAGGTTTGTTGTCCTGACGCAGTAGTGATGTTGTTACAAAGAAGGCAGTTCAGAATAAGTACTTTAGATTGATTCCAGAGATGAATTTGTCTTTTGAAGCGAGTTCGAGCAGATCAGGCCAATGCACTCTATGTTCAGAAGAATGAGAGGAGACCTCATTGAGGCCTGGAAGATGTTAAAGGCAATTCACAATGTCGGTGTGGAGTGGAAATTTCCTCATCTTGGGCAAACTAGAACACAGATCATAGTTTTAGGATTTGGCAGAGCAGATTTAAAACGGGGTGAGGAGAACTTACTTCTCTCAATGGATTGTGGATCTGTGTAGCTCACTGTCCCAGTGTGCAGGGGATGCTGGGACATTGAGTAAATGAAGGGATTTGGAGAGCAGGCAGGGGAATGGACCTGAGCCGGCGATTACATCAGCCATGATTGTACTCAATGGTGGAACAGACTTGAGGGGCTGGATCGTTCCTCTTTCTTATTCAGTCCTTTGACTGTGCTCCACAGGAACGGGGGAGGACTGGTTATCGATCAGGAAACAGGCACTCTGGATAAATCAGTTTTAAACAGTTTGACAGAACGTAACGAGCGGAGTCACACAGGGAAGAGTGCTGGGTCCTTAACTGTTTTCAATCGATATCAGTGATCAGGATGATAGAACAGATGTACTGCTACTAAGTTTGGTATTGACACTGAGGTAAACAAGACGTTAAACTATCAAGAGAATGTGGAAAGTCTGCAAATTGATATGGACAGGTAAAGTCAATGAATAATACTTTGCCACGTGGAATATAACGGAATGTATAACCTGCCAGCTTTTTTCTGGAAGAATGGAAGGCAGTATGATACTGAAATGGAGATGGATTACTCAATATAGAGAGACAGTGTGTTGTGGAGGGTTTAATCTAACCCATTCAGACATGGGAAGTGTTGCACAATCTCCCTGATGGTCTGCTCCCTGACATTACCATTGGTCCTACTACTTTCAGAACACCCGGGATATTTTGATGTGGTTTGTTGGCGGTGGGAGTGGTGAGGGGGAGGTTGTTTTGAGACGTCTATCAAAGGCGGAGAGCCTATCCTTTCTTTCCGAATGGAGACCCAAAGACGATGGGAATGGCTGACTGCTTCTGAAATAAGATGCAGTGGCTGCTGCCAGGACAGTGAGTATTCACCAACATGATGTACTGTGCATGGGCACTCTGTAACATTAATGGAGTGAGAGCTCCTTCAGTTCCTCGAGCTCTCCTCATTAACATGGGAAGCCCATAGAGCCATGTACATCATTGGGAATCCTGCAATACTGAGAAAACATGGATACACCTGGCAACTCTCTGCTGAGAGAGAAAACATTCACCTCATCCAAAATATATACCCTTCATCACCAAATGGTGACATTGATGTTGAGATTAAATTACTTACAGTGTGCAAACAGACCCTTTGGCCCAACAAGTCCACATCGACCCGCCACCTACTCAGACCCATTCTCGTATATTTACCCCTTCAACTCACACTACAGGTGAATTTAGCATAGCCAATTCACCTAACCTGCACATTTTTGGACTGTGGGAGGAAACCAGAGCAAACCCACGCAGACACGCGAAGGATGTGCAAGCGCCACGTAGCAATGCACCTGAGGCGGGAATTGAACCCCTGTCTCTGGCGTTCTGAGGCAGCACTGCTAACCACTATGCCACCGGGAGATAATGCACATGCCACCCACTCCGGCCTGGTGAGTTCCAGATAATAGAATCTGAATGAAACAGTGACTCGAATTGTCACCGGCAGCACCATCCTCACCCTGGTGTGAAGCTGCAGGTCCTGTGGAAGGAGGTGACCCAGCTCTGTCACCAGCTCCTTATTCAGTCAGGGTCCCCTTACACTCTGCTCCAGGGTTAAGTGGAACTTTGCAAGCTGTTCCTGGAAAACACGGGGTGGATCCAGTAGGTCCCTTTCCCCAGACACATTCACACCGTGGTTTCAGAGCCTCCCCTCTCTACAGCCTCTGTTCCATTAGCTGTTCATGTTACAGACCCAGATGCTGTAACTACAGTCCCCATTCTCCATCCAGAGTTGGGTCACCAAATCCTTGGGTCTCCATGAATGTCTGAGGCAGCTCACAGCACAACCTCCAGAAAACCATCCCCAACACTTCCACTAACTTTGCAATAGCAGGAGACAGTCAGAAGCCCCTCAGCTACAAGTGTTATGGATCTGACCAGACCCCGTCAAAATATTTTAAGCAGGCAGCCTGGAACCTAACCTTCCCTTATTTTAAATGTAGATGTTAAATGTGTGTTCCAGATGTGTTGCAACTGGTCACCCCACTCAACGTTAGGCAAAATGCAATCCATTCAAAAGCCTCAATTAAGACACAATCAAAGAGAAGAACAATTTGGGATAGCTTCTCTACTGGAATATCTATGTTACCATTAGATACAGTGCCTTCTACTAATTAACTGCGGTAATACAGGAACATCCCATAAACACACCCCTTGGCAAAAAGGTAAATTCAAGCACAGAATCTTATGTGCAGTTCTCCAATCCAGGAGGAAGCAACTTTAAGTGAGTTTTCAGAGAGAATAGCAGCTGAGGATCATGCATTGAAACTTCCAACCCTTCTGGGATCCCAAGCAGCTTCTGAATGCTTCAGCTAAAAACAAAACGAGAAAACCTGGCCACTCCCCTTCCATTGTTCCCAACGCTTTAATAAAACCTGAATGACTTCTCAGTTATTTACTTAAGCTGTTTTCAGGTGACAGTTCGGCATCGCTGCCTTAAAGACCTCTCTTCAAAAAAAAAACACAAGAGAAAATAACCTTTTTAAAGTGAAAAAAGAAACATCCATATGCAAAGACGGCCTCATTTAAACCCTTTATTCTTATTGTTCCAGTAGACTGCAATACATATATATTACATTGACACTAAGTGTGCTAACATTCACAACTCTATTGTATTTCAGTCAGTTTACTTCTGCGACTGAACGCCTCTGTTTTTCTTCATCTAAGTTTCGACAAATTGTCAGCAAGTACAGGTTCTCGTCCGGTCACCTGTATAACTTCCAAATTGAATGGCAACAATAATAACCTCTGTCTGAATGGACTGGAAGTATTCTCCCTAAATTTGTCCAAAATCGTTCAGGCGTTATAATCAGTATATATATATCTTTGTCTTGACACGGTATTGGCAACTTAGATGCTGAAATATTGTAACATCAACACCAAGCTCAAGGCCTCTTTCCCAATTGTGAAATATTTTACAATTGATGGCGTCACCAGACACTCCAAACAAATTTACATAATGGAGCACTTCTCATCTCTAATGTAGTTCTTCTCAATGTCATATCTCCCCATGTCTCAGCTTAAAGGATTTACATCTTCCTGTACGTCTTAATGCTGTAACCTCTTTACCTGCTAATCCTGGCCTATGCCACTAAATCTTACACATAGGTGTATATTTTAACATCTTGCACATTCTCCTCAAGTCCTCCCAAAATCCAAACTTTGATTTATGGACCAAAAGATGATCATCAGTCATTTCAGATTCAAATTGTGCCATTTCAACTATCCGCTCTTCCTCACGCGTTCTCACGACTGCAGGAAGTGAGTTTTTGAACTCCTCCAAAGTATGAGTCTGTCGAAGAGTGTCATAGGTTGCTCTGTTTTTAATACCCTGATTCACCTTTCAAAATTACTTTGGTTAATCCTTTCAAACTCATTGTGCATTTAATGAGGGACACAATTTTACATTCTAAATCACTGTCAGTGAGCTTCTGGCACAAGTTCATATGCCCTTCAAATGTCTTTCTTCACCTTCTCATACTCTCCAGATACCACTTCCAATAGGGATACAAATACCTCACCCGTAATACCGACCAGCTTTGTTTGGATTAACTCAAACCACTTGGTCAGTGATCAGGACATCCGTTTAGCCACTTTCTCAAATGAAATTAAAAAGACTTCTGCATCCTTTTCATCAAATTTAGACAATGTCTGTACATATTTAAACAGATCCCCCTCAGGCCTTTGGCTACCATAGAGTTGTTCATCCTCACTATCCTCCTCATCCAGCCGACCATCTCCCTTCATCTCCACCCTGCTAAGTCGACTTTCCTCTCAAATTGCTAACGTTTGAAGTTGAAACTTTCTCTCTCTTTCTGCTGTTCTTCATTCTTTTTCTGTCTTTCTTCTTCCTCTTATTTTAATTCTACTTTAAATCATATTTCAAACTGTCTCAATTCCTTTTTGTGTCCAAGCTGCTCCATCTGCAAATGAATTCTAGCTATTTCCAAAGATTCTGATGATCTTTCCGCAAAAATTTAAATGTAAAGCTACAGCTGTAATTATCTCCTTTTCTCACAGACAAACACAAAATCAACTCCAGCTTGTCTGCTAATCCTAAAAGCTTTGCCTTGCTCACCTTTTGTAAAATCTCCAACTTCACTTTGTCCTCACCCAGAGAACTCTTAGTGACAGAAATAGCCATTACTACACAAAACATTGTACAAACCAACCAAATTCATCACCCACAACAAAAGATACTAACAACTACAAAATACTGCCTTTGAGCCCAACAATCTCCCTGTGCTCATTTTCCCCGTCCCTACGTAGGTTTTCTCCAGGTGCTCCAATTTGCTCCTACAGTACAAATATATGTAGTTTGGGCGAAATGGCCATGTTAAATTGCCCGTAACGTTCAGTGATGTGTAGGTTATTTGCACTAGTCAGGGGCAAATATGGAGTTATAGTGGAGGGGAACGAATCTGGGTAATTTACTCTTCGGAGGGTTGGTGTGAACTTGTTTGGCCAAATGGCCTGCTTCCACTCTGTAGGGATTCTAATCCTGAACCCAATTTGGAATTTTCGATTTTGAACTGGACAAGTGTTCCCACTTTGCTATGGAACAGACCAGACTGCCTTCACATGCTTTAAGATGGTAGCCTGGACGCCAACGTTGTCTTAGGTTAGATTTCCAACAGTATTAAAACAGGCCATACAGCCCAACAAGTCCACACTGACCCACCGAAGACGTAACCACCCAGCCCCTCTCCCCTACCCTATATTTACCCCTGACTAATGCACCTAACACTATGGGCAATTTAGCATGGCCAATTCACCTGACCTAAACATGGTTGGATTGTGGGAGGAAACCACAGAACCCAGAGGAAAGCCACGCAGATACAGAAAGAATGTGCAAACTCCACACAGTCATCAGTGGGAATTGAACTTGGGTCCCTGGTGCGGTCGCCCCACTACCTTTTAGTAAAGGTAGATGTGAAATGGGTGCTTCAGATGTGATGCGGCTGGTCAAACCACTCAACCTCAACCAAAACACAATTTATTTAAACACCATATTAAAAATGCATACAAAAAGAAGAGATGTTTAGAATAACTTAACTATTGAAAATCTTAACAGAATATTAGATACAATACTTTCCAATAATGAAGAGTTTCAATGTCCTAACATCCAATAAACTCGTCCCTTGGCAAAAAGACACATCCAATACTGGAGGAAACAGCATCAAGACAGATTTCAGAGATAATACAGCTAGGGATCATTTACTGAAGCATCCAACCTTTCTCCCACCCCAGGAATCTGGTGATTGTTATAGCTCAGCAAACCTGGGAAGTCTGGTCTGTAGGAGCTGGCCATTGTTATCACTATTTATTTTTTTAAAAAGCCTAAAAGCCTCCTAAGTTATTTATTTCAGCCGTTTGCAGTAGGAAGTTCGGCCTTTAAGATCTCTCTTTAAAGAAAATGAGAAAATAAACTTTTTTTAAAAGTGAGAGCATTGCCACAGATGTTAGACACCTGGTCTTTCACAATAATACTCAAGGGGATGCCTCGTGTCACTGACCACACAATCAGCTCAAAGGGACAAATACAGACGTCAGACGTTCAGTGGGCAGGCACAGACCATCTTTCAAAGACATGAGTCAAAGTTGCTGTCACCCCTATCCAACATGGAGCACCACATGGGACACACGGGGAAATGAACAACCGACGGATACACACACACACACACACCTTTCCAATATGGAACACCACATGGAAGTGAATAACAGGCTGACACACACTACCTAATTCTTTCCCACCTCCCACCCCCCATCCGTGGAACACCGCATGGCACACACTGGGAAGTGAACAACAGCCTGACACACACCATTTCATTGCTTTTGAGCTTCACAATGCCAGCACTCAACACACGAGAAAGTCAAAGCCTAAGGCTAGGGAAAGGTACAGGGGGATAGAGAGATTCACATTAAAGACTGAAACAGACAATTAACTAACTGAGACCATGTTGTGGAAATATGGAGAAAAAGACTGGGTAGTTGGACTAAGTGGAGAATTGATCACCTAGACAGCAAAATTGCAAGAACGAGATCATTGAATAAAGGTATTTTCGGATCAGCTGAAATGGATTGTTTAATCAAATTCTGAATCGGTTTCACAGAACACTCCAAACAACATACGCTGTGACAAGATGACAGGCCAACATGGAGAGCTGTGCAGACTATGCTAGTGCATTGCTCAGTAGACTGGATTATCTGTCCAGCATGAGGAGTATTGAAAACTATACTTAAAGGAAACCAGGTTAAATATGAACAATTGGCAGGGATTTGGATAATCCACACAGAGCGACTGAGGGAAGTGTCATGGACAGATGAGTTAAAGTACTTGAGAATAGTAAAATAAAGGCATTTTTGACACAATAGCGATATAGATCATCGTGCACAAGAATGTCAGATAGATGGAAATTGGATCTGAGTTCGAATCAGATTTCTGCAGGTTTCAACCCGAGAGTGTCAGCAGCAGATTGTTGTTATCATTAAGTCTGTGTTACACAGCTCAAGGTTTAAACAGCAGAGGGGTTATGCCAGTGAAGTATATTCTGGAACAGTGAATAGTTCAAGTTAATAATGGTCAGGGCATGGTATCAGGATTCAGCTCATGGCTAAAGGGATGACCAATGTTGTGATTTGTCTGGTTTAAACACCACCTGCATGTTCCCCTCCAAGCCACTTACTACCCTGACTTGGAAATATACCGTTGTTTCTTCACAGTCGTTGGGTCAAAATCCTGGAATCCCCTCCCTACCAGCATTATAGGTCAACCGACAGCAAGTGGACTGCAGCGATTCAAAAAGGCAGCTCACCACTACCTTCTCAATGGCAAATAGAGTGAGGCTATCAATGCTGGCCAACCAGCGACACCCAAGTCCAAGAAATGAATGAATAAAAATATTGGCCAGGAATGAGATGGAGTCCCAGGAAGGAAACGGAGTTTGTAAACAGAATAGACGACAATGACCTCCACGCTCCCAATATTTAAATAACAAGGACAGTGAGACAATGGTTCGCATCTGAAAGTGAGTCGGTCAACATAGAGACCCATGAGTAACACTGCCAGAATCAAGGATTTGTAAGTAATTGAACAAGTTCACTGATGCAGTTAGACGTGATCTGCAGAATGAATATCTGGATTCAGAGTCTCAACATGAACAATAATAGTGGCAAGAAGTGAAGACTATATGAAAGAGCAGTAATGCAGTCGTAATTAGTTTAAAGGAAAACATATCTGGACAGTGAGACTTACCAGGAACACCAACAGAGAGGATAATAAAAATATTGAATAATGTGAAGAGCACAATAAATCTGCGAATTCAATGACAACCAATAATAATATGTAGAAAGAAACCAAACATAATAGAATAAACTCCTGTCCATTGTTGTAACGTTCCAGTCCGAAGTTCTAAGATTCGGATACATTGTTGGAACATTCCAGTCTAATGTTCTCAGATTCTGATCCATTGTTGGAACATTCAAATCTAACATCCTTAGATAATGATCTCTCCTCCCCCTTCTCTCTGGAGCTGCTGATCCCTGTTAGTGCTGTCGATGATGTTTCTGCTCATATTATGGCATAACACATTGAATGGAGCCCATTGATCATTAAAAGATGGAAACTCTCCACTGGGATAATTACAAACCACGGTGACTGCCATTAATCAAAGTCACTAAACAAACAAGTTCAATTAACCCTTTCCTTACATAACATTTCACATCACAATAAAAGGGAATATTTTCTCAATCTGAATGGAATGGATGATGGTTACTAATGAACGGCCTATAAATCTTGCAATTTATAAAAACTTTTTCATTGTATGTGGGAGAATTGCCAGCGCACTGCGGGGCTGTCTATGTCCCGCTCTGTTTATAAAGGAGAAAGGGAAAGGAGAATATTAACAGAAAAGCTAACTAAGATGTCTGGTGGGGAAATTACGGGATTCATTAACTCAAGGGACAAAATTAGGATTGCAGATGCTGGAGATCAGAGTCGAGAATGTGGTGCTGAAAAAGCACAGGCTGTCAAGCAGCATTGGAGGAGCATCGGCATTTCTTGTGTAAGCTTTTCATCAGGAATGCTGTTTGTGGCCCAAGGGTACTGAGAGATAAATGGGAAGGGGATGGTGCTAGGGGAAGGTAGCTGAGAATGCGATAGGGCAATGAAGTTGGTGTTGGATGTAAAATGTCGGAGAGGAAGGTGGAGTGGATGGGGAGAACGAAGATGTAGAGGTAAGGCAGGTCATGGGTGCTGGATTGGTAGGGTAGATCTGGGATAACGTGGGGGGAGGGGAAATGAGGAAACTGGTGAAATCCACATTGACCCCATGTGGTTCCAGCGTCCCAAGGCAGAAGATCAGTATTTCTTCCACCAGGCATTGGATGGTTAAGGTTCGGTGGTGGAGGATGCCCAGGACCTGAATGTCTATGGCGGAATGGGAGGGGGAGTTAAAGTGTTCAGCCACGGGATGGTGAGGTTTGTTGGTGCCGTTGTCCCAGAGATATTCCCTGAAGTGTTCCACACGTTGGCATTCTATCTCCCCAATGTCGAGGAGCCAACAGGAGCAATGAATACTGTAGGTGACTTGTGTAAGTGCAGGTAAAACTCTGAAGGATGTGGAAGGATCCTTTGGGGTTTCGGACAAAGGTTAGGGTCCTGGTTTTCCAAATCATACGGTGGCAGTGGAAGGTGCCAGGAGTGAATGCTGTGTTGGCGGGTTGTGTGGACCTGACAAAGGAGTCACGATGGGAATGTTCTTTATGGAAAGCAGATCAAGTGGGAAGGGGGGAATATATCCATGGTAGTGGAGTCTGTTTGTAGGTGGCGCACATGGGGGAGGATAATGCGTTGTATCTGGAGGTTTGGTGGGATAGAAGGTAAGGAACGGGGTGTTCTTTTCCTGTTGAGTTTGGAAGGGTGGGATTCGAAGGCGGAGGTATGGGAAGTGGATGAGATGCACTGGATGGCATTGTCGACCATGCGGGAGGGTAAATTGTTGTCTTTGAAGAAGGAGGCCATCTGGGATATATACTGGGTTCAAAGAGCGGTGCAGGAAAAACACAGCGGGTCAGGCAGCATTCGAGGAGCTGGAAACTTCGACATTTTTCACACTCTCGACTCTAATCTCTCGCATCTGCTATACTTACTTTCGCTAGTTTTAATCACTTCTGTAATACGGCCTTTAATTCTGTTCACACTGCGACAGGAAAGATGTTGTTAAACTTGAAAGCATGCAGAAAAGATTTCGAAGTATATTGACAGAGTTGTGCAGGGTGGTGGTGGCGAGTGATGGAGAGTATGAATGGGCTGGGATTATGTTCCCTGGAGCGTTGGTTCTCAGGAGTGACCTTACTGAGGTTTATTGCGGTGAATTCCGATGCTCCAGGATGAGCAAGGCCAAAGGCCCGGGAAATAGACAGAATAGTTATTCACATTGAAACTGGACAATTACTCATGGGACAACATGTTGCTGACCTATGGAATTAGACTGAATAATGGGACTGGCTGGCGGAGTCAGAATTTGGAGTGTCCAATCACATGGTTGCGAACAAAAATAAAGGCATTGCCATATCAAGTGAAAGGATCAGTTATATCAGGTTCTCAATCCACCTCACGGAACCAGACCAGACACTATAAACCCAGTGGAGATATCAGTTCAGCACGGCGCACTGTGCAGACCAGGCTAGTGTACTGCTGAACCCCACCCTGCAATCAGTCCAGAGCAGAACACTGCACATTATAGCAGTGCATTGATCTATAAACCCAGATAAGCTGTGTGACCAGGGTGTGGAATTGTGTCCATCACCCTAGTACATTGCTCAGTAACACTGTGTGAGATCACTGCCCAGTGAGGGGAAACTTGCAGCCCATGCTGGAAGTGGCAGAATGTGCAGCTCCCATACAATTACAGCTCCATATCTCCCTTGTGCTATCACATGAGGGTGCTGTGGGTGTGAACATCACTGCCAGAGAGAGATGGCGGGGATATCAGTTCAAGGTATCAACAAATGGGAGGGGTTTGTGGAATAGACAGAGTGAGTGAGATTGAGAGATAGTGTCATGGAAGGATGTGTGCATGGTTCCAGAATGCTGAAATGAAGAAATTTCTACCGTATTTTGCACCATGAGCCAATGTTCCCAGGAATGATGGGTGAACAGGATATTAGTGTGAGCATGGTCTGAACTCACCACCCAGCTCAGTGCAGTATCTGCAATCTGAAGAAATGTCCAGCAATAAAGAACAAGCATCAATAATCTTCCCCGCTCTATCAGGAGCAACACAAATTCCCAGCTCGGTGAACAGAACCACAACAATCAGGATAAGGCACACCACATTCTGTGCTCCCGCAAACCCACTGTATATCTGTTATAGCGCCTACCCCCGAACAAGGCTCATGCTCCATCACTCTCACTACTGCATGCAGTCTCTCTCTCACTCTCTCTTTCTCTCTCTCTCGCTCCACTTTACTTCCCATACAAATAACACTGCATGGATACAACACTGTGGACCGAATCCCTCTGGACACCACCCCACCTGCACCAGACTAACAGCAGAGCGACCCACTCCCACCCTCCCTCCCTCCCTTTCTCCCATTCCAGGAGACACAGGCTGGAATAGGACAGAAAGGGCCAAGCTGAGTGGTGGAGTGCCCGATATCCGTTCCCTACCCTCCCTCCTCATGTGGGGAAGACCCTCGTATGAGCCCAAGAGGACCGGGATGCCTCGTGTGGAGACTCTGAAACACCTTCCCAGCTACCTTGCCCCCAGCACCACCCCCTCACATTCATCCCTCAGTCCCCTTGGCCCAGACGCCTCTTTTCTAATGAAGGGATTATGCTCGATATTTCAACTCTGCTGCTCCTAGGATTCTGCGTGAATGGTTGCGGTTTTTCTGCACCACACTCTTTCAACACAGACACACACATGCACACACATAGACGCAGAAACACACACACACAGACGCAGAAAATCACACACAGACAGACACAGAAACACACAGACAGACAGAGACAAACACACATAACGACACACGCACAAAGACACAGACAGCCACACTTCCCACCGACGAAGACACCCACCCTCGCGCCCCCCCACCACACACACACAGACACCCACACTCCCCACACACGCACACTTACAAAGAACAAAGAATCAAAGAAGAAGAACAAAGAAAATTTGCAGCCCAGGAACAGTCCCTTCGGCCCTTCAAGCCTGAGCCGATCCAAATGTATTGTCCAAACCTGTCAGTCAATTTCTAAGTATTTGTATCCCTCTGCTCCCCACCTACTCATGCATCTATCCAGACGCATCTTAACTTAACCTACCGTGCCTGCCTCTACCACCTCTGCTGGCAATGTGTTCCAACCGCCCTCTGTGTGAAGTACTTGCCGCGTGTATCCCACTTGAACTTTCCACCTCTCATCTTGAAAGCATGACTTCTGTTGATTGAATCCTTCACCCTTGGAAAAAAGCTTGTCTCTATCCAGCCTGTCTATGCCCTTCACGATTTTGTAAACCTCAATCAGGTCCCCCCTCACTCTCTTCTAGTGAACATAAACCTAACCTACTAAACCTCTCTTGATAGCTAGCACCTCCCATACTAGGCAACATCCTCGTAAACCTTCTCTACACCCTCTCCAAAGCGTCCACATCCTTTTGGTATTGTGGCGGACAGAAATGTATACAATATTCTAAATGCGGCCGAACCAATGTCTTGTAAAATTTTAACATGACTCGCCAGCTCTTATACTCAATATCCGGTCCAATGAAGGCAAGCGTACTATATGCCTTCTTGACCACTCTATCCACCTGCGTAGCAACGTTCAGGGTACAATGGACCTGCTTTCCCAGATCTCTCTACCCATCAACCTTTCCCAAGGCTCTTCCATTCATTGTATAATTCGCTCTAGAATTAGACTTGCCAAAATGCATCACTTCACATTTACCTGGAATGAACTTTATCTGCCACTTTTCTGCCCAACTCTCCAGTCTATCTATATCCTCCTGTATTCTCTGACAGTCTCTTATGTTTTCTGCTAATCTTTGTGTCATCTGCAAACCTGATGATCATGCCCTCTTCTGGATCATTTATATATATTACAAACAACATGGTCCCAGCACTGACCTCATGTGGAACACCGTTGGTCAGCTTTCTCCATTTCGAAAAATTCCCTTCAACTACTACTCTCTGTCTCCTGTTGCTCAACCAGTTCTTTTTCCACCTAGCTGCACACCATGTGACTTCACTTTCTCCATTAGCCTACAATGGGGAACTTTACCAAACGCCTTACTAAACTCCATGTATATGACATCAACAGCTCTTCCTTCATCAAACAACTTGGTTACTTACTCGAAGAAATCTATTTAGTTGGGAAGGCACAATCTCGCCTGCACAAAACCACGTAGCCTATCACTGATAAGCTCATTCTTTACGAAATATAAATAGATCCTATCTCTTAGTACTCTCTCCAGCACATTCCCCACCACTGACGTCAGGTTCACTGGTCTGTAGTTACCCAGAATATCCCTATTACCCTTCTTATACAGGGGTACAACCTAATCTACTCTCTCGTCCTCTGGCACCACGCTTGCAGTAAAGGATGCAACAAAGATATCTTTCTGGGCCTCAGTTATTTCCTCTCTCGCCTCCCTCAACAACCTGGGACAGATCCCATCTGGTCCTGGGGATTTGTCCACCTTAATAGCCTCTAGATACCCAACACATCTTCCCTACTTATGCCAACGTGATCGATACTAATCAAGCGTCTATCTCTATTCTCAAGATTCATCATGTTCCTCTCCTCAGTGAACACTCTCAGGTTCGGCACACAGCCATCCTTCATTGTCTTTTAGTGGACTAATTCTTTCACTAGTTACCCACTTGCTTCTTATATAAGAACAAAATGCTTTGGGATTTTCCTTAATTCTGCTTGCTAAAGCTATTTTATTACCCCCTTTCGTCCGCTTGATTCCTTGTTTAAGACTTGTCCTACGCTTCCGATATTCCTCCAGGACCCGTTCTGTTCTCAGATGCCTAGATCTTATGTACGCTTCCCTTTTCCTCTTGGCTAGTCGTACAATTTCTGCTGTCATCCACGGTTCACGAATCTTGCCCTTCCTATCCTTTGCCTTCAACTGGACATGCCTATCCTATACGATCTTTAGCCTATCTTTGAAAGCCTCCCACATCTCAAAATGTGGACTTCCCTTCAAATAACTGTCCCCAATCCACATTTCCCAGCTCCTGACTAATTTTGAAATAATTGGTTTTGGCCCAGTTTAGTACACTTCCCTGAGGACCACTCTCTTCTTTATTTACAAGTATTCTGAAACTTACGGAATTGTGGTCACTGTTCCAAAAGAAATCCCCCAACGCAACTTCTACCACTTGTCCTGGCTCGTTCCCAGTACCAGGACCAATATGGCCATTTCTCTCGTCGGACTATTGACATACTGCTCAAGACAACTCTCCTGGATGCTTCGTACAAATTGTACTCCATCCAAAACTCTGACTCAATTATGTAGTGTACAGAATCCCATGCAAGCACTGCACAAAACACTACATAGGACAAACAGGAAGACAGCTAACGATCTTCATCCATGAACACCAACTAGCCACGAAACAACACGACCAGCTATCCTTAGTAGCCACACGCAGATGACAAGCAACATCAGTTCGACTGGGACAATACTACTATTATAGGACAAGCCAAACAGAGAACAGCCAGGGAATTCCCAGATGCATGGCACTCGTCCACAGACTCAATCAACAAGCACATCGACCTGGACCCAATATGCCGGCCACTGCAACGGACAGCTGGATATGACAAGTGGAAGCGGCAGATTCAAACCACTATAAATGTGGGAGGAAAGATAACAGAAGCGCTTCACAGGAGGCTCCCAAGCACTGAGGATGTCACCTAGACAGGGCATGAAACGTCTGCAATACAAATTCCCAGCTCGGTGAACAGAACCACAACAATGAGCATCCGAGCAACAAATCTTCTCACCAACTTTGAGGTGTTTGATATGCTTGTCGTTGTTGGACAGTGCATTTAATGTCGGAGTTGGAAGGTCATTTTGCAGCTGTACAGGACATTGGTTAGGCCACTATTTAATACTTCGTGCAATTATGGTCCCGTTATTCGAGGAAAGATGCGTGAATCGTGAAAGAATTCAGAAAAGAATTACAAACATATTGCCAGGGTTGGATGTTTTGAGATTTATGGAGAGGCTTAATATGCCGGGATTATTTTCCCTGAAGCATCAGCGGTTGAATTGTGATCATAGAGGTTTATATACTCATAAGGGGAATGGGTAGTGTCAATAGTCAAGGTCTTTTCTCCAGGGTAGAATGCTTCAAAGCTAGAGGACGTAGTTTGAAGTTCAGAGGGGCAAGACTTAAAAGGGATGTAAGGGGCAACGCTTTCAAAGAGAGGGTGCTTTATATATAACGAGCTGCCAGAAGAAGTTGTGCAGGCTGGGACAAGTACAACATTTAAAAGGCATCTGGACGGCCACGTGAATAAAATGTGTTTAGGGGGATATACGCCAAATGCTGGCAAATTGAACTACACTAATATAGGTCATCTGTTTGGCAGGGAGAGGTTGGGTAGAGCTGGGTAGCTTTATGACACTTTGTCTTCTGTAAACCTTTCTCCTGTCATCTTAAAATTACCCCCTAGTCTTGAAATCCACCACTGTAAGGAAAGGGCACCTTCCATTCAACATTATCCATACCCCTAAATGTTTTATAAACCTCTTTAAGTTTGATAATGCCTCAAACTTCTACGCTGCAGTGGCAAAGGTCCCAGTCCATCGAACCTGTCCTTAAACACTCCATTCCCAACAACAGACTGACAAATCCTTTCTGAACCCTCTCCAGTTTAATAATATCCTCAATGTAACTGGGTGACCATAACTACACAGTACTTCAGGATAGACCTCACGAATGTCCAGTGCAACCTGAAGATAATGTTCCAGCTCCTGTACTCAAAGGTCTGAGCAATGAAGGCGAGCAAACCGAACGCCTTCATAACCACCGTGCCTTCACATTTTGCAAACTTCAAAAAAAACAGAACCCTAGATATGTCTGTTCTACAATACTACCAATGGCCTGACATTTAATTGTAGATGTCCTCTCCTTGTTTGTTTTCTCAAATTGTGATACATTGTAATTATTGAAATTAAAATCCATCTGCCACTCCTCAGTCCAGTGACTGATAGTACTGGGGAAGAAAGGCTGGACAGTAATCAGCTGCCTTGGGTTCCTTCGTGGTTTTAAGAAGAGAGCAGCCGCACATTAGAAGCAGGAAAGAGTGATTGGTGTTTTTGATCCAGTAAGTATGCTCTTTCTTCGTCTCTGGTGTTCAGTAATAAATATCTATTCCAGATCCTTTATAGTGCAGAGTGTGTCTGCAGGATGCTTTCTCCCTAATATTGCAGATCTCAGATAATAGCCACTTTAGGTGGAAACCATAGCCAAGCAATTAAAGATCTTCATAGTTTATCTCGAAGGCAGCACACATAAACTCAACAATCTAGAGTTGAAGTGAGTGCATTTCACCTGTTTAACAATGTAATTCATTTAATTGTGTGAGTCAGTGAAGTGAACCAAATTTTAATGAATCCACACCGAGCTGAAAGCTGACATTTAAAATGTGACCAAAAATCTGGGCATTGTTTAAGACTTGTATAGTGAGTAACGCCCATGCCTCTGAGCCAGAGCTCTGGGTTAGATTCCAATACATGAACTTGCGTGGTAGCGTCTGTCACTCTGGACCAGAATGTCTTGATTCAAGACCTGACTGTCACAGAAGTATGCCACAGTATTTCAAAAGTGTCTGATGAACAAACACACAGAAGAATAATGTTGCAGCTTCAGGAATTGTTGCCAAATGGTGGTAGTATGTCTACCGTTGAGCCCATAAGTTTTTATTCAAATCCCACAGAGGTGTTTCATAATGTGGCTGAACAAGTTGTTATAATGAATTTAGAATTCTGATGTGATGAAGAAGGAAGAGGAGTCAGTCTTGAATTTCAAAATTTAGGCCCAGGTTTACTGAAAACAGAGCCATTCGTGTTGATTGGAGTGAATTTTGCACATTCTAGAGTTTCGTAAAATCATGAAGACGATGGATAAGGTGAATATTCAGGGTCTTTTCCCCAGTGTAGGGAAATCCAAAACGAGGGGAAATAGATTTAAGATGAAATGTACAAAATATAAAAGGGACCTAAGGGGACCATTTTCATACAGAAGGTGGTATATGTATGCAATGAGCTGCCAGACGAAGTGGTAGAGGATGGTGCAATTGCATCATTTAAAACGCATCTGGATGGGGCCATGAATTGGAAGGGTTAAGAGCGATATGGTACAAATGCTGAAAGATGAAACTAAGTTAACTTACAACATCTGGTTGGCACGAATGAGTTTGACCAGAGCGTCCGTTTCTGTGCTGTACATTTCTATGATACATTGAGAAATTAAACATGATCTCGTTGTAATCTTATGTAATCTTCTTCACCTTTCACTATATAACTAATCTTTTTGTCGTCTGTAAATTTGCTCACCATACTTTGTATAATTCTCATCTAAATAATTGATGTAAATGACAAGCAAAAGTGGATCCAGCAGCAATCCCTTTGGAATGTCACTGGTCACAGGCCTCCAGACCAAAAGTCACCTTTCCTCCACTACCCTCTGCCTCCTGCCAATAAGCTGAAACACACACATGCATACAGACATAGAGCACAGACACAGATAGCTATATTCTGATTGATACATGGATCAAGATAACAGTGAGAAAGCGGATAAATTTGTTGAGAAACATGTCAGCCCTGATTGAACAGGAGATCAGACTTGTTGACTGAAACAGTCTAGTTCTTCACCAATTTCATATGTTCTATGGTTTACGCTATCTGAAATGCTAACCAAGGGAGCAGTGGAGGCTGCGTTTGATAAATACTTTACTAAATGTAGCCAATGGGAAGGTGGGATAGGTTTGAGGGGCTGAATGGTCTTTGTCTTTCCTATTGGTTGTGCCCTCATTTTTTAAAAAATGGAAGCCGACTTGCTGTGAGGTTCATACACTTTTACAATTAAATGTTTTCCCATTTAAGATTGAGATAAGGATGTTCCTATCTCCTTAGAGTTGTACGGTCTCTGGTATTCTCATCCCCAGTGAACAGTGAAGGCTGGGCCATAGAGTCCTAGAGTACTAGTGATGTACAGCATGGAAACAGACATCTCGGTCTAACTCCATACTGACCACATATCCTAACCCAAACTAGTCCCAACTGCCAGATCGCTCCAAAGCCCTCCTACTGATATACCCATGCAGATGCCTTTCAAATGATGCAGTTGTACTAGCTTCCACCGCTTGCTCTCATAAATCATTCCATACACGAACCACCCTCTGCATGAACAAGTTGCCTGTGAGGACTCTTTTATATATTTCTCTTCTCACCCTAAACCTATGCCGTCTAGTTCTGGACTCCCTTACGACAGGAAAAATACCTTTTGCTGGAAAAGCGAAGCAGGTCAGGCAGCATCCAATGAGCAGGAGAATCGACGTTTCAGGCATGAGGAGGGTGTGTCAAGCAGGCTAAGATAAAAGGTAGGGAGGAGGGACTTGGGGGAGGGGCGTTGGGAATGGGATAGGTGGAAGGAGGTTCAGGTGAGGGTGATAGGCCGGAGAGGGGGTGGGGGCGGACAGGTCGGGAAGAAGATTGCAGGTCAAGAAGGCTGTGCTGAGTCCGACGGTTGGGACTGAGAAAAGGTGGGAGAGGGGAAATGAGAAAAAAGGAGAAATCAGCATTCATCCCTTGTAGTTGGAGAGTTCCTAGGTGGAAGATGAGGCGCTCTTCAACCAGGCGCCGTGTTGCTATGGTCTGGCGATGGAGGAGTCCAAGGACCTGAATGTCCTTGGCGTAGTGGGAGGGGGAGTTAAAGTGTTCAGCCACGGGGGTTGTTGGGTTGGTTGGTGCGGCTATCCCAGAAATGTTCTCTGAAACGTTCTGCAAGTAGAGAATGCAATGTAGAGGAGGCCACATCGGGTGCAGCGGATGCAGTAAATGATGTGTGTGCAGGTGCAGGTGTATTTGTGATGGATAGGAGAGGATCCCTTGGGGCCTTGGAGGGAAGTGAGGGGAGAGGTGTGGGCGCAAGTTTGCATTTCTTGCGGTGGCATGGGAAGGTTCATGGAGTGCAGGTTGGGTTGGTGGGGGGTGTGGAACTGACGTGGGAGTCGCGGAGGGAGTGATCTTTCCGGAACACTGGTAGGGGAGGGAAGGGAAATATATCTCTGGTGGTGGGGTCTGTTTGGAGTTTGCTGAAATGACGAAGGATGATACAATGTATCTTGAGGTTATTGGGGTGGTAGGTGAGGACCAGTGGGGCTCTGTCCTGGTGGCGATTGGAGGGGCGGAGTTCAAGGGCCGAGGAGCGGGAAGTGGGGGAAATGTGGTGGAGAGCATCGTCAATCACGTCTGAGGGGAAATTGCAGTCTTTGAAGAAGGAGGCCATCTGGGTTGTTTGGTATTGGAATTGGTCTTCCTGGGAGCAAATGCGGCGGAGGCGAAGAAATTGGGAATATGGGATGGTGTTTTTACAGGGGCAGGGTGGGATAAGTTGTAATCTAGGTAGCTGTGGGAGTCGGTCGGTTTATAGTAAACATCCGTGTTGAGTCGGTCGTCCGAGATAGAAATGGAGAGGTCTAGTAAGGAGAGGGAGGAGTCTGCGACGGTCCAGGTAAATCTGAGGTTGGGGTGGAAGCTGTTAGTAAAGTGGACGAACTGTTCAACATCCTCGTGGGAGCACGAGGTAGCGCTGTTAAAGTTGTCGATGTAGCGGAGGAAAAGGTAGGGTGGGTGATGCCAGTGTAGCTGGACTCTTCCACATATCCGTTGAAGAGGCAGGCATAGCTGGGGCCCATGCGGGTCCCCATGGCTACTCCTTTGATTTGGAGAAAGTGGGAGGATTGAAAAGACAAGTTGTTCAGAGTGAGGACGAGTTCAGTCAGTCGAACGAGGGTGTCAGTGGAAGGGTACTGGTTGGTCCGGCGGGAAAGGAAGAAGCGGAAGCCTTTGAGGCCGAGTGGCGTTATTTGTTCCAAAAGAAATGGCTAGGCGTCCAACAGCAGCAGTGAGGTACCTACATGGAGCAGTGAATGTGATGGAGTCGTACAGTTCAGACACTGTTCAAACAGACTTCATTTGGTCCAGTTTGGGGCCGGATAACGTTATTGTGTGATTCAACTCAGAGATGGAGGAAATGCATCCTTCCTGAGAAGTAACAGCCTGTTGCTCCCTCTCTCGCTGTTCCTCTTCCCAGCAATGTGTGTGAGCTGAAAACTTCTTAGTCGTCTTTACCACTCATGGAGGATTCCTGTCGAGGATTGATTGGAATCGCTCCACTGCCTGAAGTAAAGGCAATCCAACAAAATCCACCTGTTCCAGGAAGTTATCCCATTACCAGTAGCTTGTAAGAGCAGAGTAGCTTCATAAACTGAATGATGTTTGGAACTATCACTCATGTTTCCTTTCACCATGAGTTCAATTAATATTTGGGCACAGTTCTTTCAAGTTAACGTTCTGCACAGATTATATTTTTCCGTTTGTCATCAAACGTGTGCATGTGTCAGTATTTTTAGAGAGGGAAAGATCGACACACAGATTTGCAGTAGTCAAACTATTTGTCATTCATCTTTCCATCTTAGTTTGAGTAACTTTGTTTCGGTCATAAACTTGTTAATTTTAGCAGATTAAAGAATCCTGCCTGATTCGTTCCTAATCCTCACACAGTGTGAGACCTATATTATTGATCATATCACCAACCTGGTTACATTAACGTTAACATGAGCAGCGGAAGCGTGGGACGAGGAAATGGAATAGTGACCTGAACCATAGATCAGTGAGCCAGTGAACGTCATTGGTGGTCATATTGTTGGAGAGCATTGAGAGGGGCAGGATTTCCATGTATTTGCAAATGCAACTGATGAAGGATAGTCAACATGGCTTTGTGCATGGGGAATCATTTCTAACAAAGTTGATTGCATTTTGTGAAGAGGTGACAAAGAAGATTGAAGATGACAGTGTCGTCGACGCTGTCCATATAGATTTAGCAAGGCAGTCGACAGGATTCCACATGGCAGACAAGTTAGTACGGTTAGGTCATAAATAGATCCAAGATAAGCTAGCCAATTGACGACAAAATTAGATTGAAGGTAGGAGACAGAGGTGGCAAAGAACTGTTTTTTCAGACTGGAGGTCTATGACCAGAGATGTGCCACAAAGAGCCGTACTGAATCCACTGCTTTTCATTATTTATATAAATGATTTGAATGTGAATATTTGCCCGTTTATTATGTTTACACATGACATTAAAATTGGAGGTGCAGTGGCCAGCGAGTTTTACCTCAGAGTACAATGAGACCTTGGTCAGATGGGCCATGGGCCAAGGAGTGATAGATGGAGTTAAACTTAGATAAATGTGAAGTATTGCATTTGGTAAGGTAAAATATGGCAAGACATATACAATTAATGATGAGGTCATGGGGAGCGTTATTGAACAAAAGAGCCCACAATCATAGATCCTTGAAAGTGAAGTCGCAGGCAGACAGGGTGGTGAAGGTGGGGTTTCATATGCTTGCTTTCATTGATCAGTACATTGAGTATGCGAGTTGGGAGATCATGTTGCAACTGGGCAGGATGTTGCTGAGGCCAGATTTAGAATACTGTATTTAATTCAGTTCGCTCTCCTACAGGAAGGATGTTGTTAAACTTGAGAGGGCACAGAAAAAATGTACAATGATATTGCCGGGCATCGAGGGATTAGGCTACAGGGAGAGGCTGGACAGACTGGGGCTTGTTTACTCTGGAGCATCGGAGGCTGAGACGTGACATTATAGAGGTTTATAAAATCATGAGGAACGTGGATAATCTGAATAGCCAAGGTATTTTTTCCCACGTCAGGGGACTCCAAAGCGATAGGAAAAAGGCTTTAGGTGACAGAAGAAAGATAGTAAAGGGTCAATGTTTTCAGGTTGTGTAGTGTGTATGGAATGAGCTCTCAGAGAAAGTGATTGAGGCTGGTACAGTTACAACATTTAAAAGACATCTGGGTATGCATATTAATAGGAAGGATTTAGAAGAATATGGGCCTAATCCTGGCAAGTAGGACTAGATCAGATTGGGATGTCTGAGTTATGTGGACAGGTCTCCGTGCTGCATGACACTATAAGGGAGATGAGGAGAAATTCTAAAAGGACCATTTGAGTGGGAACTCTCTTCTCCAGAGGTATGTGGTGCCTCTTTGTTCACATTTATCGAAAGCTGAGTTAGTTAAATATTTGACAGAGAAGTGAGTCAAAGATGATCGGATACAGACAGGAAAGTGTGGCTGAGACCACAACCTGATCAGCCACAATCGTAGTGCCTGGTGGAGAATGTTCATCGTGTCTAACGATATAACCCTGCTCCTGTTCTGATGTTCTTTCAGACCCACCAACCTGCTAGACAGATGCAGTTGGAGGCCATTCACTGCTATCGCTCCCTTGACTCTCTGGAATAGAGAATTCCCTACATTCACTAACCCCTGTTTGAAGAAATCACTGCCTGTTCCTTCACGATGCCCTATTGATATGAGCAATAGAGCGACTGGCCCTGATAACAAGGCAGTTTTTAATATCAAGGAGCCTGAGCAAAATTACACTTCATCAGAATCCATTGCAAACTCTCCAGTGTTTGGAATCATCCACAGCACAATGGAACATGTTTATCATCGGTGGGCATCAATCATCTCAGCCGTGGGACATCTCTGCAGGAGATCCTCAGGGTAGCTACCTCAGCCCAGGCATCCCCAGTTGTCAGCAGGGAATCCCTGCTGTGAGGAAGGAGGCCATTCATCCCATTGAGCCCACATCGATCAGAAGTGGCGATATTTACTGTACGTTACATAATACTCAGAAAGCTTTGTCATCCTTGACCTCCTGATGCAGTCTGTGTCCATGTGCAACAAGACTTAGACAACGTTCAAGCCTGTGATGTTAAACTGTCGATAACATTCATGAAACAGCGCTGCTCATTTCCACAGAAAAAGGAGGCGTTCACTCAGTACCTCAATCTGGCTTCACAGGAATATGGCAAAATCATTCGGCCCATCAAAACTACTGGACAATAAGAGGGATAGCCCATTCAATCCCTCCTGCCTTTACACAGGAAGACAAGGAATCTGCTCACTCCCACACATGACTTACACGGGATCAGAAAGTGACCATTTCACACCTAGAATCGCTTACAAAGGAACAGGAAGAGGCCATTCACCTTCTCAAGACACTAACGCAGGAACAGGAAAGTGTCAGAGATTCTTCAGCATAACAAACAAAAGGAGCAGGAACTGCACAGATGGACTGTTCAATGGTATTCCTGGTGGCTTCATTATTCGTAGTGCATCAGGGTTATGTTAGCATGCCTTTCTGGCTGTGGGAATGAAGCCTTTTTTAAAAATAAAGTCTCCAAAGCATATTCGTAGCTGCGAGAGCAGACCTATCTTCTCTCTGGAAATCAGAAGCTGTTGGGGAATGGCTAACTGTTTCAGAATGAAGGTATTGTGGCTGCGGATAGTATTATGGACAATGTAACGTTGAGTGGAGGGTCACGCGTTAACTGCACATTACAGTGTTCAGAGTTATTTTGGAGCCTGTACCTCTCTGTTAATCGAAATGAGGTCTATGCACTGGCACGTAAACTATTGGGAATCGAGCATCCTGTGGAAAGGACGAAATTTCTCACCTTATCATTGGCTGCTTGGGACAAAATGAGTGTCTGTCCATAACCGTCAAGTTTCACCATTGTATTCTCTCATAATGCTACAGGTTAACTAAATAGTTACCGCTCTCTCCTGATGATACCATCACGCCAGGATCATTATTTATGAAGTAGACTCAGTCTGTACATAATACCCCAAATGCACTTTCAACAAAACACTACCATTGAGTAAGGTATATTTGCTGTAGTGCTTCAAGTACTTTGCATGAAAGACCAGATATCATTTCCGGTTATAATTATTTAGTGTCCCATCTGAATTCTGTAAGTGACTTATAACCAAGGACATCCAGGTCCATTTCAACAACAGAACTTCCCAACCTCTCACCATTCAATAAACTTAAATGAGAATCATTACATTTGTTGTTCCCACCTGAATCATGTTACACCTTGCGAATAGCTATTGCCCAAGCACAGATCCTTTTGATACCCCACAAGCCTTCCACCCACAGAAAAACACTACTCTCTTCATTTTGCACATTATCCAATTTTGGATCCATTCTGTGTGTTCCACCCCTACCTACCCATGGACTCTAACATTCCCCACTCACCAGTATTCAACCGTGTCAAATGTTTTCTGAAAATTCAAATCCTCTACTCCCACTAGTTGTCACTTTTCGATGTCACAATGGACAATCTCCACAATCTACAGCAGGTTTATCAAAGATCATTTCCCTTTCCTGAATCTAGGCTGACTCTGCCAAATCATATCATTACTTCCCAAACGTCTAGCTGTCACATTCCTTATAAAAGGTTAAAATGTTTTTCTCACAGCTGACATCAAGCTATTTCGTTTTCTGTTTGCCGTCTCCGTCCTGTTTAAAATGTTTAGGTTTACAATTGCTGTTTTACAGTCTGCAGGATCCTTTCCAGAATCTAACCAGCTTTGACGAATAGTCAGGAATTCTTTCACTAGCTCTGTTGCCACCTCCTCCATAATAGGGGATGTAGCTCATCAGTTCCAGCAACATGCCAGTCTTCTATTCGATTAGATTTTCAAAGACATACTGTCCATTAATTCTAATTCCGTGCAGCCCCTCATTTTCACCAGGGCCCCTGTTCCCTACTATTTCTGAAAGTTAGTTTCTGCACCTTCTTCTATGGACACCGAACCAATGTAATCCTCTCAGCAGGCAGATGGGTTTCTATCAGCTAGTGATATATCAGAGGACTGCACTCTGGATATGTTACTCACTCCTGCCTGGAAAGTTCCAGACTCAATCCAATACACTTCATGGTGATGGATATGTCACCCACTCTGCCTGCAAAGTTCCAGAATCATTCCAGTTCACTTTATGGTAAGTGTCAGCACAGTCCTGTCCCTGCTGTGAGTTTGAAGGAGGGGACACAGCTCAGTGACCACCTCATTTTTGAAAGACGCTGGTTTCACATTTTACACTTGGAATGGGTCCAGTTTAGCCAAATGGTTCTGGAAATTCCTGGTAGGAACATGCAGTGCCCTGGTCCTCCCTGTGTACAGAGCTTCCCTTCTGTGTAGCCACGATTCCATGTGTTTATCATGAACCCAGAAAACTCTGTAAATGCAGTGCTCACATCTCGTCCAGAGTGGGGTCACCATACCCTTGGGTCTCTCTGAGTGGATGCAGCAGCTGATAACACAAACCAGTGAAAAGTGTCCACATAACGTCTCTTTACTCTGTAATTACTGGAGCAAGCCAAATCCCCCCACACACGGTGCACCCATTCAGTGTTGAAAATGTTTCTGTTCTTAGCAGGAAAAAACAGTTACATCTCTGCACAGCCCTACAGTTACAGTTCCCTTCTCCAAAATAATCAGTTGACAATGTGACATTCCGTCCCTTTGTATCTCAGCAACTATAAGGGCGGCACCAGTATTGCCGATAGAGTTGATCATCACACTCAGAGAAGAAAGACAAAGGGAATATAACTCAATGTAAACAGGGACACATCTAAATTCACATAATATTCAGGAATATGGGAAAAGGGGAAATGTTAGAATACGGTCTCATGTTATTTTCCTTATGGTTCATCATCAGCAGTTCCTATGTTTGCTTTTCATTTCTCTCTCTTTCTCGCCGGGCATTTCTACATCCATTCAACTAACTTCCCCCTCACACATCCGACCGTCCCTGATATAAATAACATTACTTCCCAGTTGCTTTCAGTTGTGATATAGGGTCACTAGATTTGGAACTTCATCTGTTTTTCTCCTGACAGAGGCTGCCATACTTGCTGAGATTCTCCAATATTTTCTGACGCTGGGGAATTTTATTTCAGATCTCCATCATCCACAGTTCCTTGGTTTAGTTCAACTTTAATTCTGTTGTTTCACGAGATGTCCACATCACTGGCAAGGGCAGCACTGGTCATCCATCACTAATTGTGGTTGACCGCGAGACCATTTGTCAAGACAATATGGACTCAACCTTTTTTTGTCACACTTGGTTTCATTACCAAAGGTTATCAGTGAAATAATAAAAGAAATCCTGATGGTTTATCGTTGCCGTTTGTAAAATGAGGTTTCTTTCCAATTGTTGCCGTTTGAATTTAAGTTCTATCATTGGTTCTGGTAGAATTTGACACAATGTGTTTAGAGTCATAACACGGCAAGTGACATTATTATTCAGATATGAGGTCCCTATTATGAAATAACTGGAGACACAAGTACAAAATTGTAGTAAAAATATTTGTAACTGGAAGAGTGGTCAGAAATGAAATCTGAAGTTAACAAGAGGGCAGATGATAGCTTATTTTGCAATAGCACTGAGGGACAGCTGGAGACTGTGGATATTATAGTGGTGGGTGTAGGCAGGGTTGATAACAGAGAGAATAGAGAGACATAAAACAGTTCGGGGCAAAAGGAACACTCAAGGGTCTGGACAGACTTGTTCCTTCTTAGATGTTTATGAGTGAGGATTCGGAAATCGATAGAAATGAAGTGGAATTTGTGACTGAAGATAACAGGTTATGTATTTGTTAAATATAAATAACAGAAATAGCAATAACCTTCACCATCGCTAAAAGAATTGACAGAGATACGCTTACCAGGAACACCAACAATAGCGAGGATATGATGGCAACCTGCCTGAATAATCATCAGTACAGCTCGTATCCTCAATTCTAACCATGCCCAATCCTGAGAAACCAAGTATAGACCCAAGGATAAACGACATTCCATTGTTGGAACATTCTAGTCCTATGCTCTCAGATTCTGATCCATTGTTGGAACATTCCAGTCTAATGCTCTCAGATTCTGATCCATTGTTGGAACATTCCAGTCTTATGCTCTCGGATTCTGATCCATTGCTGGAACATTCCAGTCTTATGCTCTCAGATTCTGATCCATTGTTGGAACATTCCAGTCTTATGCTCTCATATTCTGATACATTGTTGGAAAATTCCAGTCTAATGCTCTCAGATTCAGATCCATTGTTGGATCATTCCAGTCTGTTGTTCAAAGATTTTTTTCGTCTCCCTCTCCCTGTAGCTGCTGAGCCCAATCATCTTGAGGATGACGCTGCCCCTGATAATATGGAATAACAGGTTGACGGAAGCCCCTTACTAATAGAAGAGGGAAACCCTTCAATGACACAGTTAGTATCCACGGTGACTGGCATCAATCACAGTCACTGTACAAACATCTCCAGTTAACTCTTTCACTACAATCCTTATAAGTCACAATAATACTTGGTCTGGTTGGGATGTTGACATCGCTGACTATTGGGCTAATAACATCATCTCTACTTGTAAGGTTATAGGTGAGGCAGACAGCTGATGCTTTCTATCCTCTAGCTCGATGATCCTACTATGTTTTGGCAGGGTCGGAATTGTTGGGCTCCGAGGGCCGGCTGTGTCTGATAACCAGGCCTGCTGTATCCTTTCATTTTAGTTATTTATATTTAACTTTGACATTTATCTTACCATCATTTAACGTCTTAGGTGGGGCTAGACATTTTTGAGAGGCTCCTACAGTTCCATAAACAGCGTAGATACAGTCCATTCCTTGCGGTCCTTGCAGCTGCGGCCCAGTCCTTTGGAGTGACGGTCAAGCTGTCACAGAACCAGCATTCTTCATTTTACCTTGCCCCAGTTATTGCTGGGGTCTCACCAGGAGTGGAAGGCTGGAAAGATTTCTCTCAGAATTGTCTTTTGATGTTCTTTCCTCCTGGATTGGAGAACTACATGTGAAACAATCTGTTTCCTGAATTTGTTCTTTGACAAGTGTGTGCTTATAGGATTTTACCATGTAGGAACAGTTATTGTTTAGTAGGTAAACAATCTATTACTCCATTTTTTTGTGTTTTGTTGACAGTGGTTGAATGAATTGTGTTTTGCTTCATGTCGAATATTTTAACCAAGTGAATTGCATCTAAAACACAGCACCTCACATTTTTATTTAAAATAAGAAAATGTTCTGGTCAAGATTACATTCAGCATATATTTTGAGATGTGTCTATTCAGTTGCATAACAAAAAAGACAGATATTCACGTTTTAATTGGCTAATTACTTAATGAACAACATCTTGCAGAAACACAGGATTGGACAGCGGAATTCGCCATGCTGGAGGAGCGATAACTCTATCAAGAATTATATCGCATAGTTAATCCACCTCACAGATCCAGCCCAGACCGTATAAGCCCAGATGAGATATCTACTCAACATGGAGCACTGTACAGACCAGGTTGAGTACAACCCAGCAATCAGTCCAGAATGGAATATAGCACAGGTCTCTCCAGTCCACTAGCTATCTGTTCAACACGTGGAGCAGTACAGTACACACCGATGCACTGATTCGGAAACACTGATGAAACGGTCTGTCCAGTATGGGGTGATATGCAACCCACACCACTGTCTTGCTTTATAGCCGTGGACAAGGCATCTGTAAAGTATGGAGAACTTTGCAGTGAATGGATCTATCAACCTGGAACAGTTACTGTCAAAACAGCTGTTTTCACCACCCCAGTACATTGCTCAGTAACACTGTGGTACATCACTGCCCAGAGTCAGGAATCTTGCAGCCCATGCTGGAATTGACAGGATGTGCAGCGTCCATGCATTTACAGCCCCATATGTCCATTGTGCCATGGCAAGGGGGTGCTGTGGATGTGAACATCACTGCCAGAGAGAGATGGCGGGGGAATCAATGTAAATATCAACGAACAAAATAATTTTGGGGAAAAAAAGGGAAAGGGAGATTGAGAGACAATTTCATGGAAGATCATAGGTTTCAGAATGCTGAAATGAAGATATTTTGACAGCATTCTGCAACGTGAGCCAGTATTCCCAGGAATGATGGGTGAATGGGATATTGATGTGAGTTCGAATTATGGAAAGTTTTGGGTGATAATTTGTTCTTCAGCTTTGTAGCGGAGTGGAGTCAGCAGATTCTTCAACTCATTGGGCAGTAACTAATAATAATTTATCTCAGTGCCATTTTCATTGAGTGTGACTGAAGGATCACCTGTACGAGGCCGAGTTAGTTTCCTGGTGCTACCTTATCGAACTCACCTCATTCACTACCCACCCATCCCACGGTGTCCCTATAATTCTCCCACCCTTCATGGCTAGAGGTAAACACAATCGCTTGGATGCCCCATGGATAGTAAGTGATCCCTGGCACTTGTACCATCTTTAAAAGGCCAATTGGTAAACGGTTGAGCTTTCTCAGTTTGTAGCTGCCCTGCACAGTGGTGACAGCTCACCACCCAGCTCAGTGCAGGATCTGCGGTCTGAAGAAATGTCCAACAGTACAGGACAGGCATCAATAACTTTCCCCATTCTGCTAGGATAAGGGTCACCATCTTCTCTCTGTTCCCGCACACTATTGAAATCTGTTACAGCATCTACCCTCGAACAAGGCTCATGCTCCATCACTCTCACTGCTGCACGCAGCGCCTTTTCTCTTTCTCTCTTTCTCTCTCGCCTTTCCAATACACTCACACGGTGATAGAACATTGTGGAGAATGTCGATTATGGGATGTTCCAGAACATGTTCCAAGTAATTTCCGTTTTCAGGAAAATGTCAATGCACCAGTATGTAACATATGTGGAATGCTCTGCCCCAGAGGGCAGTGGAGGCCCAGTCTCTGGATTCTTTTAAGAAAGAATTGGATAGAGCTCTTAAAGATAGTGGAGTCAAGGGGTATGGAGATAAGGCTGGAACAGGATACTAATTAGGAATGATCAGCCATGATCATATTGAATGGCGGTGCAGGCTCGAAGGGCAGAATGGCCTACTCCTGCATCTATTGTCTATTGTCTATTGTCTATTGTCTATATAATGGGAAGGAGTAGAGATGTATGTTATTGAAATCACATCCAATTAAAATCCATCATGAGGGCAATCAACCCTTCAAATGTGCTCTCGCATATAATAAGATTGCGGCTTATTTGATGGTTTTCTCAGCTCCATGTCGTAGGAACGTTCAGTTATTCAACCCCCTGGGTTCCTGTCACTGACCAGACGACATTCAGGCATTTTTACCCCGTTTTCTTCAAGCGCCTTTTCGAGGGAATTTCCCACAGGGACGGACAACCAAACAATATATTCCATCAGTTGTATACTTTTATGTAATGATAACCTCATTTTACACAGACTGACCAATATCTACACTTATTTTATGGTTATCGGTAAGCAATAACAATTAGTATTCTGGTTATTTCACTTGTCTCACCTTATTTTATTCAGTCAAAGACAGCTTCTAAACACTTGTCTCATTATAAAATACAATTTCGAGCCGAGAATATTTTTGTCCTCCGCCGTTATCTTGACCGTTATCTGAATTGTACCTTTTTCCCTTGTTATGAAAGTTTCTATTGTCCTTTGTCTGTGGCTGTTTCTGTCTGTAACAGTTACACAGTCTCCCACCCATTTTGCTGGATGGCTGGTTTGTGATGCAAAGGGAGGACACCCGTGCAGGTTCAATTTCCCACACTGACAGCGGCTAATATGAAGAGGACGCTCTCTCAACCTCACCCCAACACCTTAGGTGTGCTGACCCTCATGTTGAACCACTACGAGTGGTCTCTCTCTCTCATGACAGAGCAGCCCCATGGTCCTTTGGAACTATATTCTATCACTTTTGCATTTTTAAAATATACATTAACATTTGTTTTGCATTATGTTCCTGGGTATTTTGGATCAGTATCATTTTGTACTACTGCCATCATTTCCCCCACACTGCACATTCCTGCCCCATAATGCTTGACTCCATTATTATCTAAGAACCTTCCGTCTGTGCCTCAAAAATATTCAATATCTCTGCCTCCAATCCTCTGCAGGAATAGATTTCCAAAGTCTCACAACACTGAGAAAATAATAAATGATCTCATCTGGGGTTTGAGGTTGTTATTTTGTCTCCTTTCCTGAGTAAAGATATAATTACATTGGAAGCAGTTCAGAGATGTTTCACTTCACGTATTCCAGGGATAAAGGGCTTATATTATAGACATGATTTGGAGATGCCGGTGTTGGGCTGAGGTGTACAAAGTTAAAAATCACACAACATCAGGTTATAGTCCAACAGGTTTAATTGGAAGCAATCTAGCTTTCAGAGCGACACTCCTTCATCAGGTGACATTGGAGGGCTCGATCGTAACACAGAATTTATAGCAGAAATTTCCTGTGGGATGTAACTGAAATGATACATTGAAACATTGATTGTTTGTTAAGCATTTCATCTATTAGAATATAGTGATAGTTTCACTTTTTTCATGTGTAAATCGCAAAAACTTTTTTTTTGAAGTTGCAGTCTCGGGTTAGCTGTTAACAATGGTGAAAACTAGACAATATGTTGAAGGTGGTGTCTAGCTATCACCATTGTTAACAGCTAACCCGAGACTGCAACTTCAAAATAAACGGTTTTGCGATTTACACATGAAAGAAGTGAAACTATTACTGTATTCTAATAGATGAAAGGCTGAACAGACTATCAACGTTTCAATGTATAATTTCAGTTATATCACAATGTAAATTTCTGCTATAAATTCTGTGTTACGATCGAGCCCACCACTATTACTTGATGAAGGAGCGTCGCTCCGAAAGCTAGATTGCTTCCAATTAAACCTGTTGGACTATAACCGGGTGTTGTGTGATTTTTAACTTTATATCATAGAGGCTTTAACAGATTATTCTTGGAATGAGAGGTGATCTTATTGAAATATGCAAGACCTTGAGGAGCATGGATCAGATAGATACCCACTGGGTGTTTGTCTAGTCCAAACTTGTCATTGTCATAGAACCTCTATAGTGTAGAAGCAGGACATTCTGTCCATTGAGTCCACACTGGCCAACTGAACTGCATCCCACCCAGACCTATCCCCCTACCCTAACCATGTAATCCTGCATTTTCCATGACTAAACCAACATCACTGAGCACTATGGCCAATTGAGCATGGCCAATTAACTCTAACCTGCACATCTTTGGATCGTGTTAGGAAACTGGATCAAATGGAGGAAACACACATAGACACGGGGAGAATTGAAGGTTGCAATTGAACCCAGCTCCTTGCTGATATGAGGCAGCAGTGCTAACCGCAGATCCACCATGCTCATCCATTATTTCTATTAGTTATATGTGGCTGACTGAAGAAGTCTGCGTGACTTGTTCCTATCACTGAACCTGACCCAGTTTGAGACCTTTATCATTGGCCATATCTCCAACATGGTTACATTTAAATTTGTTGCGAAAAGTGGAGGAGTGGTACTAGAAAAGGAAACAGTGGTGTAGGGGGTAGTGTAATTTTTAAACGGTTAGCTGCCTTTTAGTCTTTTCTAACTTATAGTAAACACAAGCATGTAGGGGATAAACGATTAGCTGCCTTTTAGTCTTTTCTACCTCATAGTAAACACAAGCAGACACTCGAAACTGTTGCCGGACCTCCCCCATGTTTATATGAATGAAACAGTTGTAACAGCTTTCCTCGATAGTTGAGAGGCCGCCCTTAACCACAGTTGTACAACATCATCCATATAAGGAAAGAACGGGAAGCTCAAACACTGATTGACCAAGTGAATAACAAAATAATCGCAGGCACCAGAATCCAAATAAGGAAAACAGTGGGGAATCCTAGCACTCGTTGGTCAAGACAGCAGTAGTAGACCCAGCCCACATATACATGTATATAATGCGTGGAGATCACTATGCTTATGTGTGTGTACCTTTGGGAACAACACCCGACTTTGCAAAGTTGAATGAAAAAGTTTTGGACACACTCCTCCGTGTCTTTGTTCCTGGGAAGGGAAATAAAAAGTGCCGTAGATGGGGCTGGACAGCCACTTATCTCGCACAATTGGGGGTTCGTCCGGGATGAAATAATTATTGCCGGGGGGGGCAGTCTCTTCGGCTCACGGATCAAGCCTGATTACAACAAAGACGCGTCTAGTATATATTTATACTTCTCACTGATCAGCTTGGTCCGTCGGCCGTCGGCCAAGAGAGGACGTGACCCGACTCATTTAAAAATAATTTTGAATCCTGGAAAAGGAACACACGGACGAGTGCTGGGACGACCGGTTAGTGACTATACACGGGGGTACACACATTTAAAAAGGCCAGACAACTCCGTGCACGGATCAAGGTAAGAGATTCTTTTGTTCTTCCTTGTTGGCCGCGTGGTTTTGACGGTCATCTGTGAAAACGCTTTGGGCGTTTAAGACCAGGACTGAAGATAAACCACGGGAAATTGTGGTTTTGACGGTCATCTGTGAAAACGCTTTGGGCGTTTAAGACCAGGACCGAAGATAAACCATGGGAAATCAGACTTCTAGATTTACTAAGGAAATGTCAGGGAAGACTGCAAATGGGAAAGAAATACCCCCCGATAGTCGATTAGGTCGGAAGTTAAGTCTATGAATGGACAGTAGGAGAACAAAGCACTTAAAGAAAGAGACCATGATAAAAGATTGTTGTTTTATATGGACCAAAGAACCTATCCGCGCCCCCTCGGTAGTTTGGCCCGAGTATGGGTCTGATGAAGACTGGGTGTGTCAAATCCTAAATGTATACGTTAACAGAAAACAACCGTTTGACCCAGAGGAGAGCAAATATGCCGCCGCCTGGTTAGCGGGCGACGGCGAGAGTCCCACGCGTCTCTATCCTCTGATTCCCCAAACAGACCCGAGGAAGCCCCAGCAGTCTTGGGACATCCTCACCGATGGTTTGCCACCGTCTGCCCCGCCCCCGTATATACCACCCGTGCACGACCAGGCGTCCAGCGCGGACCTCCCTCCTGCGACGGATAATTCCGAGTCCCAGCAGGCTACGACCAGTGAGGAAGGGACTGCTGGGGGGGGGGGGCACAGGAGGGGGCGCAGAACTCACCCCAGGCACTAGGAAATCAGTCCAACTCGAGATGCGGAGAGGTCGAGAAGAGGGATTGAGAGCTGGGAGGAGTGACAATATCGAACAGCTGAACCCCTTACGAAAGGTGCCGTTTGGGAACGAACAGACCGGGTTCGTAGTACAACCTTTAAATTCTGGGGATATCCGGCAACTCCGTAATGAACTACCCCGTCTACTGGACGACCCCGTCAGTGTGGGAATACAACTGGACCAATTTCTGGGGCCCAGTATATACACATGGGCTGAACTGCAGGCCATGATGAGAATACTATTTAATTACGATGAAATTGTTATGATCCGGAATAGTGCAATGGCCATTTGGGATAGGGAGCATCAGGACGGCCCTCAGCGTGGAGAGCAGAAATACCCCTTAGAGGACCCCCGGTAGGATCATAACGACGCGGGGGGACGGGCCAATATGACAGACCTCAGAAGCCTTATAATCAGGGATATCCAAACCTGCGTGCCCAAACAGCGGAATTTAGCGAAAGCATTTGAAGTTGGACAGAAAAAGGATGAATCCCCGAGTGAGTTTTTAGACCGTTTGCGGGAGTCCATGCGAAAGTATTCAGGTTTAGATCCCGATGGGGAAATGGGCAAGAGCATGCTTAAGGTGCACTTTGTGACTAAGTCATGGCCTGACATTCAGAAGAAATTACAGAAAGTGGAGGATTGGGCTGAAAAGGATGTTGCAGAATTATTACGGGAAGCACAGAAGGTGTACGTTCAGAGGGATGTAATAAGGGAGAAACATAAGACAAAAATGATGGTGGCAGCCGTACGGGAAGCTTGTAAGTCCACCGGAATGGGGGAGGGAGATTATGGGGTGGAAAGAAGAACGTCGAAGAAAAGTTGGAGCGGGAGAGAAGCGAGACGGGGCAGAAGTGAGAGAGGAGGATCTTAGGGAATTGAGCGCCCTCAGAAGGCCGGATGTTACCATTGCGGGAAACTGGGACACTTCAAAAGGGATTGTCCCGAGTTTAAAAGGGAAAGAGAAGAGATGCATGAAATGGAGTGTGAACAAATGGATTAGGGAAGTCAGGGGAGGATCAGAACACGGGCCTACCAAGAACCCCTGGTAAATTTACGGGTGGGCCCAGTTACAAAAGATGTTACCTTCTTAGTTGACAGAGGCGCTGTCAGGTCCTCAATTCCCCTCCACCGAGGGGGGTTGGCTTCCAAGCTAAAACATTAAACATTTCAGGAGTTAAGGGTGGGGTTTTTAGTGCGAAAATATTCGAACCACAACCCTTGCGGCTGGAGGAGGAGGAGCTCCAGATGGAACTCCTTCAGCTCCCCCATCTTCCCTGTGGGTTGTTGGGACGGGATTTGATAGTCCGTTTCGGATTGCGAATAGAAGTGGGATAAGAGGAAGAATTAGCCGTTACCATGTCATACCTTAGTGAGTCCCGATTGACAGAGATAGACCTAGGGTTTGTGTCGCCAAAGGGAACCGGGGGGGACTCGGAATTCGACCTGTGGAGGTAAAAGTAAAGCCCCAGAGCCCCGACGTCAGAGTGCGCCAATACCCCATCTCTTGGGAAGGGAGGCAGGGCCTCAAGACAGTTATGGAAGACCTAATAAAAGATGGATTGGTAGAGCCCTAAATGTCACGATACAACTCCCCCATCCTGCCGGTCCGGAAGTCGGATGGGAACTACCGAATGGTCCAAGACCTAAGGGAAGTAAATAAAATTGTCCAAGTACGGCACCCTGTGGTACCGAACCCATACACTATTCTAGGGCGAATCCCCCCGGACCACGGCTGGTTTAGTGTTATCGACTTAAAGGATGCCTTCTGGGCGTGTCCCATGGACAAGGACAGTAGGGATCTTTTTGCTTTTGAATGGGAGGATCCTGATACTGGCAGAAAACAACAGTACAGGTGGACCGTACTCCCCCAAGGATTCACTGAGTCCCCGACTCAGTTCGGGCAGATTCTGGAACAATTATTGGAGAGACTAACCTTGTCCCCGGCCCTTAAGCTTATACAATACGTGGACGATCTCCTTTTATCCGGACCGGCGGAGGAGGACGTCCTACGTGGGACTAATGCCCTGTTAAATTACCTAGCTGAGAAGGGGTTAAGAGTGAGCCAGAAGAAGCTCCAATATGTCGAGAAAGAGGTTAAGTACCTGGGACACTTGATAAGCCAGGGACAGAAACGAATAAGTCCGGACAGAGTGCGGGCAATAATCGAACTAGGCCTCCCAACGACCAAGAGGGAGTTGCGGAAGTTCTTGGGACTCTTAGGCTATTGTCGGTTATGGATAGACGACTATGCCCCCCTTACTAAAGATCTGGAAAGAAAGGGGAATGATAAATAGTAGAGGAAAGGAGTTGGTCCACGAGGAACTAGTAGCCATGATCTTGGAGGATTTGTTGCTGCCACAAGAGATTGCTGTAGTACATGTGAAAGGACACCAGAAAGACGATAAAATAGAGACCCTGGGGAATCAATTGGCAGATGAACAGGCAAAATTGGCTGGGATGGGGAAGGAAGTAATAAACTGCCTGGTAAGGATTCCACAGATATCCGAAATTACCGAAGTGCCCAGGTTTACTGACAAAGAAGAAACTCTTCTCGCTTCTCTGGGGGGTACAAAGGACAGGGAAGGCAAGTGGACCTTACCCGATGGCCGCCAGCTACTAAATCGACCGTTGACGTGGGACATTATTGCCCGTTTACACCAAGGGGGTCACTGGGGCGCCCAGGCACTGTGTGATGCCTTCCTGCGCCGATATGCTCACCCTGGTCTGTACACGGTAGCCAAGCAGGTCACAGGAGATTGCATAACGTGTCGAAAGATTAACAAAAGGGGGCTGCGGCAGCATGCAAGACAAGGGGGTAGGAGTCCGGCCTATAGGCCGTTTGAGTGTGTTCAGGTAGATTACACTGAGCTCCCCCCCATAGGTCGCCTGAAGTATCTATTAGTAGTGGTAGATCACCTGACAGGATGGGTGGAAGCTTTCCCCACTACCACGGCAACGGCAACTCAGGTTAGCAAGATTCTACTCGAGCAAATCATCCCACGATTTGGGCTACCCTGCACTATTGACTCTGACCAGGGGAGCCAATTCACCTCGACCGTCCTCCAGAATGTAGTGCAAGCAATGGGGATTGACTGGGATTTGCATACCCCCTGGCATCCCTCCTCCTCGGGCAAGGTCGAAAGAATGAACCAGACCATCAAAAAGCAGCTAACCAAACTCACTAGTGAAATTGGCCTGCCTTGGACCAAATGCCTACCCCTCGCCCTATTGCAAATTCGCACCCAGCCAAGGCGGGATTTGGGCGTCTCCCCTTTCGAAATGCTGTTTGGCCTCCCGTTCCATGGGCCGAAGGGGGAACCTCCTGTATTCGAGTCTCTGGATATGTTTGTGCAAAAATATGTGGAGGCTCTGGGGTCTGCTCTATCTCGTTTACGCCAACAGGGACTTTTGGCACAGACGCCGCCCCTCGAGTTTGCGGTGCACACCGTCAAGCCGGGTCATTGGGTCCTGATTAAAAGCTGGAAGCAACGTACCCTCGAACCAACTTGGGACGGTCCCTTCCTGGTACTTTTGACGACCGAAACGGCTGTCCGTACGGTCGAAAAGTGCTGGACACATTACACTCGAGTCAAGGGACCAGTGCCACAACCGACGGAGGACGAACAAACCTCTCTGACAAAGGCACCTAAGGAACAGAGACCCTGAGAACGAACTAATTGGACTTTGGCGACTCTAAAGGAACTGTGCCCTCGGGCTACGGGTGTCACGGAAAAAAAAATGCGGTCAATCGTATTGTTAACTTGCTATGCCATTATCCTTGGGCTGGGTCATAGTGTGCGTGTTACCCAATTTGGCCTCTGGAAAAAACAAGCAGAGGACCGTCAGTGGTTCACCATCTCCGTGCTTGCCAACCAATCAACACAGACACTTAGCTTAGACCTATGTGAGTTGGTGCCCTGTAGGACTAAAAGTCAACTGAATCAAACTAAGCGGAACCTAGAGAGAGAAAGGGGATTCCAGGGTCAGGCGTTAGTATTACAATTGTATGGTAGGGAAGGCCTAAATAGGCCTCCAGCCCCCGGGGTCCAGGCTATGGTGTCAGTTGTCCGTGATCCCAGCACCCCTGGACGAGATTGTGGGCAGAATCAGTGCAATCCGCTTTATCTGACCATAAAGAACTTGGAAAAGAACGAGGCGAGCCTTAATAGAACAATACTAGGTATTAGAGTTGGGGGCCAGGCAGGATGGGGGGGATGCAGCTGTGCTGCACGTATATCACGGTCATTGAAGCTGAGTCTGGGGGCTCATCCACCACTGATAAGCAGGAAAAGATTAGAATAATTGAGACGACGGATTTGGAAAAGACCTTTGAAATAGAAACGGGATACGGGGAGGCGAATGCCTGGATGGAATCGGTCAAATATACTGTGAGGAGCATGAAAAAGAGTGATTGCTACGCATGCACGAGTGCCCGCCCTAACCCTCAGGTGGTCCCATTCCCGCTGGGATGGGAGAAACACCCACGAGCCATGGACTGCATGATAAGGCTGTACCAGGACCGAGAGGCCTGGAACGACCCCACTTGTGGACCCTTGAGTTTGAAGTTTCCCCCCCGTCAGGTCTGAGGGGGCGCCCCGCCCGCCATCATTCTCAAGGGTAACGCGTACGCACCAGGCCTGCGTCTCTCGGACGGGACTACAGTGGGACGACGATGTGGGGACATTTGACAAGTGCAGCGGATCAATTCGGCTGGTCAATGAAACTACCGGGGGTGGGAATTACTCCCACATTCATGTGCCTAGGGCAGACCTCTGGTGGTACTGTGGTGGGAGGGTTCTGCGACCGACCCTGCCCCAAAAATGGACGGGCACTTGTGCGATCGTTCAATTGGCCATCCCATTCACCCTGGTATTCGAAAAACAAGAGCAACCCCGTTCTTTGGAGACCTCTTTCGATGATAACATATATTTAGATGCCAGAGGGGTCCCCAGGGGTGTTCCTGACGAATACAAGGCTAGGAACCAGATAGCGGCGGGTTTTGAGTCGTCACTGTTCTGGTGGGTGACCATCAATAAGAATGTGGATTGGATTAATTATATTTACTACAATCAGCAGAGGTTCATTAATTATCCCCGGGATGCAGTGAAAGGAACAGCAGAACAACTGGACGCCACTAGTAGGATGGCGTGGGAAAATAGGTTGGACTTAGACATGATGTTGGCAGAGAAGGGGGGTGTTTGTGTCATGATAGGCACTCAGTGCTGCACTTTCATCCCCAACAACACAGCCCCTGATGGGTCCATCACCCGCGCCCTGGATGGACTCACCACATTGGCGGACGAACTGGCCGAAAACTCGGGCATCGACTCTGGCCTCACGGACTGGTTGGAAGCTTGGTTCGGTAAATGGACGGGGGTGGTCGTTCCCTTTCTTGTCTCATGTATAGTGGTGGCAGGAGTACTCACTGCCCTTGGGTGTTGCGTTATTCCCTGTGTCCGGGGATTAACTCAACGACTGATCGAAACCGCCCTTACTAAGAAGGATGTTCCCTATGGGCAGGTTGAACGAATAAATCTCGAGATGGAACAACGTGAATCCCTCTTGGGCGGGGGTAGTATTAGAGAAGGGCAGTTTGATGAACAAGCTCGGGAGTTATTAAATGCCCTGGAGAAGAAACTTATGGTTGAAAAATTACAGGCCGTAAGAAAAGACATGGGGGATTTGTAGGGGGTAGTGTAATTTTTAAACGGTTTGGTGCCTTTTAGTCTTTTCTACCTCATAGTGAACACAAGCATGTAGGGGGTAGACGGTTAGCTGCCTTTTAGTCTTTTCTACCTAATAGTAAACACAAGCAGACACTCGAAACTGTTGCCGGACCTCCCCCACGTTTATATGAATGAAACAGTTGTAACAGCTTTCCTCGATAGTTGAGAGGCCGCCCTTAACCACAGTTGTACAACATCATCCATATAAGGAAAGAACGGGAAGCTCAAACACTGATTGGTCAAGTGAATAACAAAATAATCGCAGGCACCAGAACCGAAATAAGGAAAACAGTGGGGAATCCTAGCACTCATTGGTCAAGGCAGCAGTAGGAGACCCAGCCCACATATGCGTGGAGATTACTATGCTTGTGTGCACCCGACTTTGCAAAGTTGAATGAAAAAGTTTTGAACAGACTCCTCCGTGTCTTTGTTCCTGTGAAGGGAAATAAAAAGTGCCGTAGATGGTGCTAGACAGCCACTTAGCTCGCACACCCGTCTCTCTTTCCCCGTCTCTCTGTCCCCCTCTCCCTGTCCCCCCTCAGTCTCCCCCGCTCTCTGTCCCCTCTCTCTTCGCCCTCTCTCTGCCCCTTCCCTCTCTGTCCCCCACTCTCTCTGTCCCTTCTATCTCTGTGCCCCACTTTCTCCATCCCCCCACTCTCTGTCCCCCTCTCTCTCTGTCCCCCGCTCTCTGTCCCCCTCTCTCTCTGTCCACCTCTCTCTGTCCCCCTTTCTCTGACCCTCTCTATCTGACCCACTCTCTGTCCCAATCTCTCTGTCGCCCTCTCTCTCTGACCCTCCCTCTCCAACCCGCCTATCTCTCAAACCCGCTCTCCCCCCGTCTGTCGCCCTCTCTCTGCCCCCTCTCTCTCCCACCCGTCTCCCTTTATCACCCCTCTTTGTCTCCCTCTCTCTCTCCCCCTCTATCTCTGTCCCGCTCTCCCTCACACCCGCCTCTCTCTGACCCCCTCCCTCTCGCACACGCCTCTCTCTCTGTACCCCTCTCTCTGTCCCCCCGTCCCCCGCTCTATCCCACCCGCCTCTCTCTGACCCCCTCTCTCTGACCCCCTCTGTCTGACCCACTCTCTGTCCCCCACCCGCCTCTCTCTTTCCCCTCTCTCTGTCCCCCTCTCTCTGTTCCCCTCTCTCTGACTCCCTCTATTTGACCCACTCTCTGTCCCCCTCTCTCTGTCCCCCTCTCTCTGTACATCTCTCTCTGACCCCCTCTATTTGACCCACTCTCTGTCCCACTCTCTCTGTCGCCCTCTCTCTCTGACCCTCCCTCTCCCACTCGCCTCTCTCTCACCCCCGCTCTCTTCTCCCCCATCTGTCGCCCTCTCTCTGTCCCTCTCTCTCTGCCCCCTCACTCTCCCACCCGCCTCCCTCTATCACCCCTCTTTGTCCCCCTCTCTCTCTCCCCCTCTATCTCTGTCCCGCTCTCCCTCCCATCCGCCTCTCTCTGACCGCCTCTCTCTGTCCCCCTCTCTCTGACCCCCTATGTCTGACCCACTCTCTGTCCCCCACCTGCCTCTCTCTGTCCCCCTCTCTCTGTCCCCCTCTCTCTCTGCCCCCCTCCCTCTATCCCCCCTGTCTGTACCCCTATCTCTCTGTCCCCCTCTCTCTCTGTCCCCCTCTCTCTCTGTCCCACACTCTCTCTGTCACCTCTCTCTCTGTCCCCAACTCTCTCCCTCCCCCCAATCTCTGAACTCCTCTCTCACCCCCACTCTGTACCCCTCCTCTCTCTCCCCCACTCTCTGCCCCCTCTCTCTGTCCCCCTCTCTCTATCCCCCACCCTGTATGTCCCCCTCTCTCTGTCCCCCACTTTCACTGTCCCCTCTCTCTCTGTCCCCCCTCCATCCACCCACTCTCTGACCCCCTCTATCACCCCCACTCTGTACCCTCCTCTCTTTCCCCCACTCTCTGCCCCCTCCCTCTGCCCCTCTCTCTCTGTCCCCCCTCTCTCTGTCCTCCCTCTCTCTGTCCCCCACCCTCTCTGTCTCCCTCTCTCTGTTCCCCCACTTTCTCTGCCCCCCCTCTCTCTGTCCCCCCCTCCAACCCCCACTCTCTGACCCCCTCTCCTACCCCCACTCTGTACCCCTTTCTCTGACCCCCATTCTCTGTCCCCCACTCTCTGTCCCCCTCTATCCCCCCTCTCTCTGACCCCCTCTAGCTCCGCCTTTTCCGCTCCCCTCTCTCTGACCCCCTCTATCTCCCCTTCTCTCTGCGCTCCTCTCTCTGCCCCCTTTCTCTGGGCGCCTTTCGTTGTGCCCCTCTCTCTGTCCCCCTCTCGCTGTCCCCCCTCTCTTTGTCCCCCCTCTCTCTCTCCCCTCTCTCTGTCTGACCCCCTCACTCTGTCCCCTTCTCTCTCTGCCCCTCTCTCTCTCTGTCCCCCTCTATCACCCCCACTCTCTGTGCCCCTCTCTCTGTGCCCATCTCTCTGTCCCCCTCTCTCTGACCCCCTTTACCTCCCACCTTTTCTGTCCCCCCTCTCTGACCCCCTCTATCTCCCCCACTCCCTGTGCCCCTCTCTCTCCTCCCCCTCTCTCTCTTCCTCCCTCTCTCTGCCCCCTCTCTCTGCCCCTCTACCCCTGTCCCCTCTCTCTCTGTCCCTCTCTACCTCCCCCACTCTCTGTGCCCCTCTCTCTGTCCCCCTCTCTTATCCCCTCTACCTCCCGCACTCTCTGTGCCCCTCCCTCTGTCCCCCTCTCTCTGACCCCTCTCCCTACCCCTCTTTCGGTCCCCCCCTCTCTCTCCCCCTCTACTTCCCCCTCTCTCTGTCCCCCTCTCTCTGTCCCCCTCTCTCTCTGTCCCCCTCTCTCTCTGTCCCCCCTCTCTCTGTCCCCCTCTCTCTCTGTCCCCCTCTCTCTCTGTCTTCCCTCTCTCTGTGCCCCCCTCTGTCTGTCCCCCCCTCTCTCTGTCCGCCCCTCTCTCTGTTCCCCTCTCTCTCTGTCCCCCTCTCTCTCTGTCACGCTCTCTCTCTCTGTCACGCTCTCTCTGTCCCCCTCTCTCTGTCCCCCCCTCTGTCCCGTGCTCTATCCCACCCGCCTCTATCTGTCCCCCTCTCTCTGATCCCCTCTGTCTGACCCACTCTCTGTCCCCCTCTCTCTGTCCCCCTCTCTCTGTCCCCTCTCTCTGTCGCCCTCCCTCTGCCCCCTCTCTCTGTCCCCCTCTCTCTCTGTCCCCCTCCCTCTATCCCCCCCTGTCTGTCCCCCTCTCTCTCTGTCCCCCACTCACTCTGTCACCTCTCTCTCTGTCCCCAACTCTCTCCATCCCCGCAATCTCTGACCCTCTCTCTCACCTCCACTTTATACCCCTCTCTCTGTCCCCCACTCTCTGTCCCCCACTCTCTGTCCCCCACTCTCTGTCGCTCTCTCTCTGTCCTGCTCACTCTGTCGCCCTCTATCTCCCCTCTCTCTGACCCCCTCAACCTCTGAACTTTTCTGTCCCCCTCTCTCTATCCCCCTCTCTCTATCCCCCTCTCTCTATCCCCCTCTCTCTATCCCCCTCTCTCTGTCGCCCCTCTCTCTTTCCCCCCTCTCTCTCTGTCCCCCTCTCGCTCTGTCCCACGCACTCTCCCACCCGCCTCTCTCTCTGTCCCCCACTCTCTGTCCCCCCTCTCTCTCTCTCTGTCCCGCACTCTCTCCCACCCGCCTCTCTCTGTCCCCCTCTATCTCGCCCTCTCTCTGTCCCTCTCTCTCTGTCGCCCTCTCTCTGCCCCCCTCCCTCTGCCCCCTCTCTCTTTCCCCCTCTCTCTCTGTCCCCTCTCTCTCTGTCCCCCACTCTCTCCATCCCCCCACTCTCTGAACTCCTCTCTCACCCCAACTCTGTACCACTCCTCTCTGTCCCCCACTCTCTGCCCCCTCTCTCTGCCCCCCTCTCTCTGTCCCCCCCTCTCTCGCTCTGTCCCCTCTCTCTCTGTCCCCCTCTCTCTGTCCCCCTCTGCCCCCTTCTCTCTTTCCCCCTCTCTCTCTGTTCCCCCTCTCTCTGTCCCCCACACTTTCCTTCCCCCCACCCTCTGACCTCCTCTCTCACTCCCACTCTGTACCCCTCTCTCTGATCCCCACTCTCTGCCCCCCTCTCTGTCCCCCACTCTCTATCCCCTTCTATCACCCCTCTCTCTAACCCTCTCTACCTCCGACTTGTGACGCCCTCTATCTCCCCCTCTCTCTCGCCCCCCCTCTCTGTCACCCTCTCTCTGTCGCCCTCTCTCTGACCCCTCACTCTCTCCAACTCTCTCTACCCCTCTCTCTCTGCCCCCGAATCTCCGCACTCCCTGTCCTCCTCTCTCTGTTGCCCTCTCTCTGACCCGCTCTCTCTGTCCCCTCTCCCTACCCCCTCTCTCTCTGTCCCCTCTCTCTCTGTCGCCACTCTCTCTGCCCCCTCTCTCTCTGTCACCCTCTCTCTGCCCTCCTCTCTCTGTCCCCCCTCTGTCCTGCCTCTATCTATCAACCCTCTCTGCCCCCTCTGTCTGACACCCCTTCCTCTCTCTGTCCTCCTCTCTCTATCACCCCTCTCTCTGTCCCCCACTCTCTGTCCCCCGTCCCCCTCTCTCTGTCCCCCCCTCTCTCTGTCCCCCCCTCTCTGTCTCCCCCCTCTCTCTGTCCCCCCTCTCTCTTCCACCCCAACCCTCTCTTTCCCCCTCTTTCTCTCTGTCCCCTCTCTCTCTGTCCCCCTCTCTCTCTGTCCCCTCTCTCTCTACGCCCTCTCTCTCTATCCCCTCTCTCTCTGTCCCCCCTCTCTGTCCCTCTCTCTCTGTCCTCCTCTCTCTGTCCCCCTCTCTCTGTCCCCCTCTCTCTGTCCCCCCACTCTCTGTCCAACTCTCTCTGCCCCCCTCTCTTTCACCCCCTCTGTCTGTCCCTCTCTATCTTCCTCTCTCTTTGTCCCCCATCTCTCTGTCCCCCCCTCTCACCCCCACTCTGTCTGCCTCTCTCTGCCCCCTCTCTCTGCCCCTCTCTTTCTGTCCCACTCTCTCTCTGTCCCCCCTCTCTCTGTCCCCCCCCCTCACCCCCACTCTGTCCGCCTCTCTCTGCCCCCCTCTCTCTGTCCCCCACTTTCTCTGTCCCCTCTCTCTCTGTCCCCCCCTCCATTCCCCCACTCTCTGACGCCCTGTCTCACCCCCACTCCGTACCCCTTTCTCTGACCCCCATTCTCTGTCCCCCACCCTCTGTCCCCCTCTATCCCCCCTCTCTCTGACCCCCTCAACCTCCGCCTTATCCGTCACACTCTCTCTGATCCCCTCTATCTCCCCTTCTCTCTGCGTCCCTCTCTCTGCCCCCATTTCTCTGTCCCTCCTCTCTCTGTCCTCCCTCTCTTTGTCCCCCCTCTCTCTGTCCCCCCTCTCTTTGTCCCCCCTCTCTCTGTCCCCCCCTCTCTGTCCCACTCTCTCTCTCTGACCCCCTTACTCTGTTCCACTAACTCTGCCCCGATCTCTCTCTGCCCCTCTCTCTCTCTGTCCCCCTCTATCTCTCCCACTCTCTGTGCCCCTCTCTCTGTGCCCATCTCTCTGTCCCCCTCTCTCTGACCCCCTCTACTTCCCACTTTTTCTGTCCCCCCTCTCTGACCCCCTCTATCACCGCTGTACCGCTCTCTCTCTTCCCCCTCTCTCTCTTCCCCCCTCTCTCTGCCCCCTCTCTCTGCCCCTCTACCTCTGTCCCCTCTCTCTCTGTCCCTCTCTACCTCCCTCACTCTCTGTGCCCCTCTCTCTCTGTCCCCCCTCTCTCTGTCCCCCCCTCTCTCTGCCCCCCCCTCCTCTGTCCCCCTCTCTTTGTCCCCCCTCTCTCTGTCCCCCCTCTTTGTCCCCCCCTCTCTCTCTGTCCCCCTCTATCTCTCCCACTCTCTGTGCCCCTCTCTCTGCGCCCCTTTCTCTCTGTCCCCTCTCTCTCTGATCCCCTCTCTCTGTCCCCTCTCTCTCTCTGGTCCCTCTCTCTCTGTCCCTCTCTCTCTCTGTCCCTCTCTCTCTGACCACCTCTATCTCCCCCACTCTCTGTCCTCTCTTTCTGTCACCCTCTCTCTGCCCTCCTCTCTCTGTCGCCCCTCTCTGTCCCGCCTCTATATGTCCCCTCTCTCTCTGTCCCCCTCTATCTCTCCCACTCTCTGTGCCCCTCTCTCTGTGCCCCTTTCTCTCTGTCCCCTCTCTCTCTGATCCCCTCTCTCTGTCCCCTCTCTCTCTGTCCCCCTCTCTCTCTGTCCCTCCCTTTCTCTGTCCTTCTCTCTCTGACCACCTCTATCTCCCCCACTCTCTGTCCTCTCTTTCTGTCACCCTCTCTCTGCCCTCCTCTCTCTGTCCCCCCTCTCTGTCCCGCCTCTATATGTCCCTTCTCTCTCTGTCCCCCTCTCTCTGATCCCCTCCATCTCCCCCACTCTCTGTCCCCTCTCTCTGTCTGCCTCTCTCTCTCACCCTCTCTCTCTGCCTCCCTCTCTCTGTCACCCTCTCTCTGCCCCTTCTCTGTCCCCCTCCCTCTGTCCCCCTCTCTGTGTCCCCCTCTCTCTCTCCCCCTCTCTCTCCCCCTCTCTATCTCCCCCCCTCTCCCCCTCTCTCTGATCCCCCTTTCTCTGTCCCTTTAACTCTGTCGCCCTCTCTCTACACCGTCTCTGTCACCCTCCCTCTGTCCCCCTCTCTCTCTGTCACGCTCTCTCTGTCATGCTCTCTCTGTTCCCCTCTCTCTGTCCCCCTGTCTCTGATCCCCCTCTCTCTGTCCCCCTCTCTCTCCCACCCGCCTCTCTCTCACCCCCGCTCTCTGCCCCCTCTGTCTGTTGCCCTCTCTCTGCCCCCTCCCATCTCCCATCCGCTTCCCTCTATCCCCCCTCTTTGGCCCCCCCTCTCTCTGCCCCCCCCCCCCTGTCACACGCTCTCTCCCACCTGCCTCTCTCTCTGTCCCCCTCTTTCTGTCCCCCTCTCTCTCTGCCCCCTCACTCTCTCCCCCTCTCTCTCTCCCCCATCTCTGCCCCCCCTCTGTCGCCCTCACTTTCTGTCCCCCTCTCTCTCTGTCCCCCACTCTCTCTGTTCCCCACTCTCTCTGTCCTCTACTATCACCATCCCCCCACTCTCTGAACCCCTCTCCCACCCCACTCTGTACCCCTCTCTCTCCTCTACTCTCTGACCCCCTCTCTCACCCCACTCTGGACCCCTCTCTTTCTGTCCCCCACTCACTGACCCCCGCTATCTGCCCCTCTTTCAGTCCCCCTCTCCCTCACACCCGCCTCTCTCTTTCTCCCTCTCTCTGTTCCTCCATATCTCTGCCCCCTCTCTCTGCCCCCTCTCTCTCTGCTCCCCTCTTTCTGTCCCACTCTCTCTGCCCCTCTCTCTCTGTCCCCTCTCTGTCCCCTACTATCTCCCCCACTCTCTGTTCCCCTCTCTCTGTCGCCCTCTCCCTGTCCCCCCTCTCCCTCCCACCCGCCTCTATCTTACCCCTCTCTCTGTCCCCCCTCTCACTGTCCCTCTCTCTCTGTCCCCCTCACTGTCCCCCTCTCTCTTCCCCCCAACCCTCTCTTTCCCCCTCTCTCTCTCTGTCCCGCTCTCTCTCTGTCCCCCTCTCGCTCTGTCCCCTCTCTCTCTACGCCCTCTCTCTCTATCCCCTCTCTCTCTGTCCCCCCTCTCTGTACTCCTCTCTCTGTCCTCCTCTCTCTGTTCCCCTCTCTCTGTCCCCCTCTCTCTGTCCACCTGTCTCTGATCCCCCTCTCTCTGTCCCCCTCTCTCTCCCACCCGCCTCTCTCTCGCCCCCGCTCTCTGCCCCCCTCTGTCTGTTGCCCTCTCTCTGCCCCCTCCCATCTCCCATCTGCTTCCCTCTATCCCCCCTCTTTGGCCCCCTCTCTCTCTGCCCCCCCTCTCTGTCACACGCTCTCTCCCACCAGCCTCTCTCTGACCCCTCTCTCTCCCACCTGCCTCTCTCTCTGTCCCCCTCTTTCTATCCCCCTCTCTCTCTGCCCCCTCACTCTCTCCCCCTCTCTCTCTCCCCCATCTCTGCCCCCCTCTGTCGCCCTCACTTTCTGTCCCCCACCCTCTCTGTCCACCTCTCTCTGTCCCCCTCTATCC